>NC_071983.1:7534472-7705945 GCF_026283585.1 Hylaeus volcanicus | reverse complement strand
GTTAATAATTCAAAAACGAAGCACCATCCGATATTTTTGCAAAGGAAGTTTGCATAGTTATTGAAACAGGTAAACTTCGAGCAACTTTGTCCGAATATTAATAATCCAGAAGAAATAGGTTATGCGAATTGAGTTGGGCACGCAAGAGAAGTTACACTAACTCCTTATTTCGATTCGATGTTAAGTGCGACTGAATTTTAAATTGTCACAATAAATTCACTTGTAATAGAGAATAAGAATTGCAGTTTACGTTTAATACATTCGGAGAGGGGTATGTTATTGATATATTGGATTGGTTAATAGTAAAATTGTATCGGTTTGGAAAAGGAAAATAATAGTAAAGAGTCAAGAGAATAAAATGAAATAAACAAATCATGATAAATTATAATTTTATTGTTTCCAAGTATCAATATGCCGATAGCATTAACAAAGAACTAACGTTGTAATTTATTTTTCATGTTGAAAATCATAATTTGTGTAAGAGCAAATATAATATTGTTGGCCCTTAAAACAAATACATATCATTTATTTTTTCTGAATGTGTCGCCGATCGGACCAATAAAGGATGGTCTTCTTTAGGTGTATAGCAGTATGTTACAAAATTCCTAAAAAATAATGAAAAAATTAATGCAACAAATATTCTGAATTGCTGCCACACGAGTGGAGTGAACAGAGCTTTCCAGTAGACCCTTAGGTAGTACACGGCTTAGGTTTAGTTTGGAAGTGTTATGCTTGCACCCTAGACAGATTTTTTTTAGGTTTTTGGCACGAACGGAGCACCTACTATTTAGGAGTTCCTGTCGAGTGGATCAACATAGCTTTAATGCAAGAAATAATGAGAGTAATGGTGAAATATTAACAATTTCTTGCAATATTTAAGGTAGTTGTTACGAGATAATCATGTAAAGTATAGATTGTCGAATATCACCGATTGGAAACTTTCATAAAAGTACAATCTTACTGCTCTCAGACAGGTCCATAAGAAACCAATATAATAAATCAATATATATTATGCAACTTCTCTACGTTGAGTTCCAGATTTTAATAAATTATACCTCAATAATGGGTGCGGTCAATAATTGTTATTTTTTGTTCAGTGGTTCATAATATCGGTTTTTATAACATATAAAATTTTCGGCAAATTCCTGAATAGCATTTTGATTTAAATTGAAAAAATTCACGTGAAAATCTGTATGTTCCATAAGAGTCTGTGTTAAAATTACAAAATTTTGATACATTTGATAGTCAATTTAAATCGAGATAGGCTGATATGGTTTATATTTAATCAAAGAATAATCGAGTGAAATTTGGTTAAAATCCTAAATTAGATAAATCCATGGAACAACTACCTTAATTCTCTCTACCTGCTTCAAGAATCTTGAAGTAGAAAAAGCAACGTTATTCTAAGCAATAACGTTAATTGCACAATGAAAGGAACCTTACTCAGTTGTGTAACACGGTGCTCCTTAAAAATGAATTTTGTTTAGCCAAAAGTGGGATATAAAAGTGAGTGATTTTCGAACGGCAATGGTTCGAATCCTAAGAAGGAGCTTAGAGGATCGAGACGACGAGCGACGTCGCGGCATCGATCGCGAGTCGTTGAGCCTTCCGACGAAGCCTGCAAGGGACGCCAAGTCCCCAGACAACGTCACTTGGTAGAAAATATGTTCGCTTTTCTCGCTTTAATCAAAATACCGAATTCTTTCTCTGTTCTCTTCGTTTAGTGTGTGCACGCGCTGTGACACGGATGATCGAACACTCGATGCTTTAGCTACGAAAAGATCTATCGGATAGAATCGACTCTCGCTATATGATATATTTATATAGGTGATATGTACGAAATGGAAGATTCACGTTTCAGCGTTTCGTTCGGCCGCGAGACGAGATTAAACTGTTCCGCTTCTCTGTCGATAAGCTCGTTCGATTCCTTTTACTTGGTTCTGCTTCTCCTAACGCCGATAGTCTCCCCCCAGATTTCGAGGATCGCGGAGAGCAGTCGACTTCTCGAGTCAAGTGCAGAGTTTCACGGCTCAGAAATCCTGGAAACTTTATTTTAGTATCTTTCCCTGTCCTGTTCAAAATTTCACAACTCGAAGTTTGCATCAAGTTCCGGAGGAACTTTGGCTGCTACGTTGTCTGTTAGGATTCATCGCGTGGGATCTATCGAGGGTCGCCTAGAACGTGGCGCGAGTTAGGCTGGGTTAGGTCGAGCCGAACCTTACACTCGACCGAGATTAGGCCAGACGTAGCTCTGATTAGGTCTCGTTTAGGCCCGCTTAGCTCTGTGATAGATTTGGATGAGACTTGCAATTCTCGCGAACCAAGTTTCATCGAAATTCTTCTTAAGGGGGCAGTCTGGTAATTGCAGATTGAAGATTCATTTTTTTTTTTTTTTTTTTTTTTTTAAAGTACACGATCTTGAGTATATATCCTCCCAATTCATTATAAAATTGTATCGAATACTATAGTGTGTTGGTCAATCGAAAGTTCCATAATTACTAAATCGTTTGTCGGATGTGCTCTTTTCGCTATAAAAATAAATAAATGATAAATCGAAATAATGAATTTAACAGCATAGATTCTTTGGATTTGGAAAATATTTTTTTTACATATTTTTTGGAAATATGTCGTCTTCAGTATGTATCCTGTCATTTCATTTCAATATTGTACCGGATATTATGGTTTGACGTACTAACTGAATTTTACTTTAACTTTTAATAGAGAATTTATTTCTTTTAAATTATATCGCAGTAAAAAAAAATTACAATAATTATTTGAATATATGCATAAAGTGTTCTCAAAGTTTCGATAAATTATATACATTCCTTTCTTGGGAAAAAAGTTCGTACGTATCATTAAAAAATTTAGTCCTGAACCTATTTCACCCCTTAAGTGTGAGTGAGTGAGCCTTGTGTGTCCACGTTCAGTTCTAAGTTTATTTAGCATTTCGTTCGTAAGCAACATGTAACCCTTTCGAAAAAGCGCCAGACTGCCCTCTCAACTCGGAATGGTTTTCGTTTTTCCCAAATCTCCATCTCGTCTCGCGAGAAACGATCGCCGATCATTCTCACAGCGCTTCTGTTGTGACCCAGAAATCGCCAGACGGCCCTTTAACGATACATTTATGATTAATCTTAATCGTTACTGTGTCTAAATGTCACCGTGTACCTACGTCACGGAGCAAAATTACACGGGTGCCTTAATTGTCTTACTTCTACGTCAACCTGTTTGACGTCACACGTAATTAGATATACAGCTGTATGTATATTTATATTCATATGTATATAGATTCATGTGTACATATATATTTTTATATATATGTATATATATATGTATATGAATATGTGTATATATATATATATATATATATATATATACATATATAATATGTATACGTATATTTACATCGCTTAATGGTACATCCCTTAAGTGTCTATTTTGTTTGTAATGTGGTTACGATTAATTCACGAGGTGCCATTTCTTTTTCACTTATGTTTTATTCTACCTCCCGTGACCTTTGGCAGCCGTGCAACGAAACTGAAAAATCTCTCTCGTCCCCTCGTCCCAGCTTTGTTTAATCCCCGCCGCTGCGTTTTCACCGGTGCGCGAAAACTTTTCTGCTCCGTAAATGGCGCAAAAAAAAAACGAGCCAAACAAATGGAACGAAATTTTTTTTCACCGTCACGCTAATATGTGTATGCATTTTAACCCCCCGAGGGTTCTTCCTTTGTCTTTATCGCGCGTAAAAGTGTCGTTGAGAAATCCGAAAGAAGAAGGTATGGAATCTAATCGAATGAAAGTGTATCGTTCCAAGAAGATCGAATTATCGTTGAACGCTGCGTCGCACCATTCGCTTTCGCTCGAATTTTCGAGGGTTGTTCGAAATTTGACCTGGACTCCTTTCCCCTAAATGGACTCTAAGATCGTTATCGTCATCTTTGAACTCTTTCTACCTAAAAACGACAGATTACTCCCGACCGGTAGTACTTTCTCTAATTTTTTTTTTTTTTTTTGGCTCTTCTAAATACGTATTTTCTAGTAATTTAATTTATCTACTTTAAAGATTTATTTCATCGACGGTATTGTCATGTTAACTGTGCCCATCTCGAAAGTCCAGATCAAAAGTAGTTTTCTTTTTTTTTGTTTCTTACGTCCCTGGTCCTCGCGTTGAAGATTGATTTCCCCTGAAACGATCGAGTGGATCGCGTTGCCGACCCTTCGAGCGCCAAATCAATCGCAGAGTTCCATATTGGCCAAATTTATTTTTCTTACCGACATCGAGTCGGAATTGATTTTTTCAACGGGGAAAATCTTTTATAGATATTCGCGGCCTTTTGGGGAAGCTCAGTCGCGCAATAGTTCTACTGTTTGGTAATAAGGGCGCTCAAAGGGTTCGAAAATGTTTTAATCGGGGTCTCGCGACTCGTGGGAGGAGAAGAAGGGTGGCACGGACAGAGAAATATTTTTCAAAGATTCCTCTCGCGTTCGATTCGCGAAGATCGACTCGACGGAGTCACCTTACCCGCGGGTGAATATCTAAACAAACGCAAACCGCTCTATCGCTCTAGTTCTAGTAATAGTTGCTCCGCTAAGAATGGAACTCGGATCCATGGACCATCGAGAACAGATCGAACAGTTCCAAGCACCGATTCAAAGAAATTCTTAGATCCTTGGACCGTCGAGAACAGATCGATCAATTTGAAGCACCGATTCAAAGAAATTCTTGGATTTGTTAAACCTTCGAGAATAGATCGAACAGTTCGAAGCACCGATTCGGAGAAATTCTCAGATTCTTGGATCGTCGAGAACAGATCGAACAGTTCGAAGCACCGATTCGGAGAAAAATCAAAGACCCGATAGGGGTTTTGAAAAGCAAGCGCGATCGTTCCAGGTCGCCGACTTTCATCGCGAAAACCTCGATGTCCTCGACGATGGGATCCCTCCATCGTCGGACCGAGGTTCTAGTGAACTTCAGAGAACGTCACGGAGGGACAGGAAATTTATTTACAACGATCCAGGAGCCCGAAAGGACACCAGAGAGGCGAGTTTGTCCAATTTCGCGGGCCAGACAAGCGGACCGTGAATTCCTCGGGTAACTGACACGATCCGTCGTCTTTCCTCTTCTTCCTTTTACATCTCGGCGAGCAAGTGGTACTCTCCGTGCTCGATGACGCCATCTCGAGCCGCGAGAACGCCAGTCTGCACTTAACCTGCTAAATTTTCGAGGACGTCATCTATGAATCCTTAAGCTAGTTTCGAGAAGTTACAACTCGACGTGATGACGATTCTTGTTACGCGTCATTTCTCTCGGATCGGTTGATTGCTTTAGTGGATGGTGGCTATAGTTCCTTGTCGATAATGGTAAATTCTTTGTAATTCGGAGGTCTGTGACTGCGCCTTGAATACTTCTGCTCTAAATCTACAAGTATTTCCTTAACGCGACTCTATAACATATTTTACAATTTTTTAACGATGACGCAAAATCAATTTTAGTTGGTTTCAATTGTACAAAGCTTGAGACTGTATTGGCTGGTCATTCGAGTGGAACATTCATCCTCTGGCATTATATAGATGACGTTTCCTTCGGAGCAGTGGAGTCTGTTATTCCACGAGATGCATTTGGTGGCGATTTATGTAGATATGGTTTAGGTAGATCGTTAGATTGGTCAGGTTAGAGTTATGGGGAGCTACCGACGACACCACATTAGTTTGGCCAGTACACCGGTTTAAAATTGATTAAACCGGGTAAGATTGTCAGGTAGGAGATAGATAGAGCTTGGGGTGCTTTTTCTTGAAACAATCGAATGGAGTCTGGCCATCGAATTAAACTGGACTCTTTCAATCTGACGGACTTTCGGTGGCCGTCGTCGAAAGTGCATTAGATTCTTCTAGATAGAATAAGACTGTATAGTACTATCTGGCAATATAATTGAATTGGACTTTTTCAAAGTGATGAATATTCAGGAATCGAAGCTGTTTACTCGATGACATTGGTCGAAAGTACACTGGACTCTCCCAAAGTGAAAGATGCTAGGGGAATACAATTCTTTCGTTGATAATTCCTCTTGGAGCAGGTGAACAGAGCGCCACTTTGTAATGAGATTAAACACTTCCAAATGAATGGAAACTTAGGAATCAAAGCTGATTCCTTCGATGACCTTGATCGAAAGCGCACTTGATTCTTCTGAGACGGAGAGTACTGGAGGAATAAAGCTCCTTTCTCGGTAATCCCTTGTGGAAAACCGAATGGTTTGTTGCGTGACCACTCAACATCACTGTGCACTTCTAACATATTACTGTGTACTGATAGATATCATGAGACATGAGCTGCTTCTTCTATGGAGTTCTCTTTAAACTTTAGAATGTTTCGTTGCCTCTACGTTCAATTCAGCTGATGTGTCGAACAAGAGGGAACCAAAAGAATTTTTATTTCATACCAAGAGATCTTCTTTTCTGAAGAATCACACAGCATGCCCAGAAAAGCGATGATTACTAAAGTCTGACGAAGAAATCCATTTCCTGGATCCTCTGGCTCGTGTTAGGCACACTCCAATTCGCAAACTAGTCTCGAGTTGTCAAAGAACTCCACTGCTCGGTGGGTCGTCCGCAATCTCCAGTCAGTCAATTCCAGATCGAAACTCGTGGCAAGTCGTTTCGCAACTTTGCTTAGACGTTTAAAACTCGCCAATCTCTGTGCACGTAACTTGTGGCTGATTTGGGAATGGATTACGAGGTAGACGAGCGGCTGGAAAGGGTTGGTGCTCCCGGAAACGTCTGAAAACTAACGCTGTCGACTTCCTGGAAGCAATCCAAGGGATTCGGGATCACGTTCTTATGTAAAACGGGCACTTGTTGCGTTTTACTAATGAAACTTTTGTCATGTGGGCATCGATCGCACGAACAGGTGGTTAAGAGCGGGTATCGACTCCTGGAGCGAGTCCCAGCTTCAACTGTTGTGAAACGCACGTTTCCCTCTCGGCGCTCTATCGATCGCCACGGATACTCTATTATTTACTCGCATCGGATCGCAACGCGTTATCATTCTCGAATCGAATGCCTGTAGTTTCCTCATTTTCATACGAATTTCTCCTCCGACTGTATTTCGAACGAACGACCTAGCGTTACTTTCGGATGTAGATGCGCTACCCTATTCAGAAAGTTCCAGGTCATGCTCGTTTACAAGAAACAGTGAGATGTGTGTTTATTCGATTTGAGCAAAGGAATATGAAATAATTGAAGATGAAAAAACTAAGAATCCATTTAATTTCTCCTTTGTTGTAGAAAATAGCGAGAACTTTTACGCAAAGCTTAATCCTCTTTAAGATTTATTAAAAACATTTTGAAAACGTTAATAAACAACGAATATGTATCGAAGAAATTAAAGAATTACAAAAGGTATTTATGGATTAATTTTGCTCAAAATTGAATCAGACCTTATTATGAGAATTTAAAACTCAAATATCATTAGTCGCTGTCGCGATCTCGTTCGTTCGCTTATTAAAATATTAAATTTAAATGGAATTAAATGTAGCAAGAGGTAGCAGTTGAAATAAATTTAAAATATTCAAATTGAAAAATTAGATTTTCCTTGAAAAATGCCACAAACTTTCCAGACCACCGTGGAATATTTTGAAGCACGAGAAAAACGTTGGCATAAGCGTGTAGCATGCAACGGGAATTATTTCGAAGGTGACCAATCGTAAATTGATGATTATACAAGTAGTTTCTCTTTTATTTAACATGCCCTGGAACTTTTCGAACGAGTTAATAGATTCTCCCGATTTATTGTTCTCGTAATCGCAAGGCAACCAACCATTCGTTCCCGTCGGTCTGCTGGTTCGAGTTCAAGACCTAGAATCCACTGGAACGATTGTCGTCTCGCTGGAAAATCGATATAGCCCTCCTCCCGTCCCTAGGAAGGTCGGGTCTCCTCCGTCGAGACGTCGCGACGCGTCGTGCCGAGAGGATCGTGCGACGTGCGACTCGTTAACCTGTCCGTGTTTTTGCGACTACAGTCACCGTCGTTCATCAATCTTTTAACCCTCCTGACTCCCCCCCACCCCACCCCCCTGCGAGTCGAATCCTGGCCTCCCACGGTTCGCTCTATTAAATCTGTTCCGTCGTAACGATGAACAGGGGATATCCTGTTAACGTTTCACGGAAAAGAGGAGAAACCGACGACGACGACAACTCCTGTGTTTAATCCCTCGTTAAGTCCTCGTCTGGTCTGTATCCGGGAATCGGTAGTCCTGTTTTGTTTTGTTAAGGAGTAAAAGTAACGTTCGACGGCGACGGGGTTCGGCGAATCCATCGATCCATCAGCGATTAGCCGCGAGTGTTAACCGTTTGACGAGATCTCGGACCGCGAATCGAACCCTCGATTCCTTTGTGGCTGTTCGAACAATGGGATCGTCGGCTTCCGGAGGGGTCGATCGATACGGATCCGTTTGCATCTTACGGTTTAAATCACTCTCGAAACCACCAAGATCGACGACAAACCCGTGATCAGCAGAGAGTTGCGTAGATCCTTCGATCCCGCTGACACGCTCGAGGCTATCGCGCTGTTGCATGCCTCTGGCGCAGGATCTGGAACATACGGAAACAATACAGATTTCGAAGACATACGAAGAGCTTAGTACAATTCAATAGTACTAATTGTTTGATTATACATAGGTTATAGGTGGCTTCAGAGTTCCAAAGATAAAATAATTTTGCCAGCCTGAGAATTGAAGCGCAAGAAACTCTGATAACAACACGGAGCCACGCAAATCTGGCCAAAAACAGAGAGTAGGTATTCGTTTCGCGCTCATTTCGAGCGGGCGAAAGTATTCGAACGCCCGGAATCGTCGTTCCACCGTGCCACGCTCGTCGCTACAGCCCCTGATTTTTCATTTCCCTTTGACGCGGCTCAAACCCACTGACAAACCCAGAACAAAAAGTAAACGAAACGGAAAAACGAGTTTTCACAGACGTTCTTTGTAATCTCTGCTCACGAGGCGGTTGGAATTTGCGCGAAATTGCGTCACGTTGGGAAGAAGGAGAGAAAGAACGCCGCGATCTCTCGAAGGATAACGAGTTTCCGGTTCTTCTGACTCTCTCTCTCTCTCTCTCTTTCTCTGTCAGAAGCTCCGGGTCGCTTTTCTAATTTCCACGGGGCCGAGTTTGCGGGTAATCGAGCTTCCTTTCAGCCGTGTTGCTTGTTTTTCGAACTACGCGGACAAATATTTGCCTGCAGCAAGTTTGATCCAGGCCAGAACGCTAAGCGTCCCGGCATCTGCGAGAAACAACAAGGAAGTGCGTTAGCGAGTTAACGAAGAGATAAGTTTGCGTTTGAAATCAAGAAGCAGCACGCTAGTTCAGCGTCCAGCCTCGTTAAAATCAACGTCGATCGCTCCCCCAAGATTAACAGGTTGCTAGTTCGCTATTAAGACCTGGATGGAGCGTAGAATAGTGCAAACCGTTCTGGTTTGCTAGTACGCGGATCGTCGTGTTGCCATAACTCTTGTGTGCACGGGTCGGGGCTCGCAAATCTAGCATATTTAGTTTAATGCCCCTACCTAACCAGGGTAGCAAAGCGCGATACTAAGCGAGCCACATGTTTCGAGGTCATAGAAGCACGTTTCGAGAAACAGGTGATGCGGTGTGTGCAAGCTAGGTACTGCGAGAGCTATTCGCTGTTTTTGATTCTTTGCAGAAAAACTTTTTGTGGGGAAAAAAAGAAAAAAATTACAATTGCCGAAATTTGAAAAATTTAAGCTTTTTCCGAAACATCAAAAAATTGTATAGAAGACAAGTTCAAATATTTTGTTTTGTATTTGTTTCGTAAATTTCATTAAAAAACGCACATTTAAAAAAAAAAGAACGTCTAATGTGGTCATATTTTAGCAGAGCTGTAGCTATTTGAAAAGAAAACATTTTTTTTTAAATTCGTAACTTTTTTGGTTTAGTACAAAAATCTGCAAAAATGCACAAAAAGATATTTAGTAGGATACTATAATGTAAAAATATTTCAGCTAAATAAAAAATGTAGAAATTCTGCATATATAGAGCATTCTTGAAGGGTAAAATGGAAATAAGAAAAATAAGTATAAAATGCAGACGATACGTACGATCTAAATCAGCGATTAGTTTTGCCACAAACTAGTACGTAAGATATACATAAGTATCTATGCAAATTTTCAGACTAATATCTGAAATAGTTTCCACGGTATAAGATTTCAAATCATTCTGGGTTCGCAGTTCCCATATTAGACTTCCCTTTAAGAACTGAAGATCGATGATGCGCGACTCACGCGATCCTGATTTATGTCGAAGCCCCTGAGGCACGACGTACGCCGTTTACCGGTTTTTCGATGCACGTTTCGGAAATTGTTATCACCAGAAGAAGCCAGCGAGCCAGCAATTTGGATCCGATTAAAGGGGAATTAAATGTCTTGTTAATTAATGCCAACGGGAAATTGGTGGCTACTGGAACGCTCTAATGGCTCGGCTAATTTAAGGTTCACCAGCGAAAGTGAAATTGTGAATCGTGTTAACCATAAGGATGTTTAGGAGATTTATTAAAATAGCCGGTATTTATTTAAAAAATTCTGGATTATTTTAACGAGTTTCCGAAGGTCCTTCAAAAAGTTTGGAGTCGTTTTACTAAGCCGTTTGAAAGTTGTAACAGTTTCTATGGATAAAAAATTTGCATCAAGTTAAATTGAAAACATGCTATTAAAACACATAGCTAGAATTATCTATAGATTTATAAATTAAAAGGCGTTTACAATGGCAATAGTTTTTTATTAATGATTATAAAGTAGAAAATTGACATTAAAAACAAGATTATAACTATAAATTTGTTCATTTAAGTGCCGTAATTACGAAGATATTCGACTAATTCAAATTTCATATACATTTGTCTCTGATTGTATCTCCCATACATTCTTGACCATTAATTCAAATAGAGAAATAGTATTTAAAAAATAGCAAGAATAATCTATGGATTTATAAACTAGTAGATTAAGTAACTAAAAAATCCCCGATTTTTTTTAACCTAACAAGACGGAAATAGCAGTCCTGGTTGTCGACAACTGTCGAATGGTTTTCAGCTTTTAAGTCAGGGGAAGCGGTTCACGGTTCGATTCGACAGTGATCGATGGAGGTACCTTTAGCAGTGGATTCGGTCGTTTTGCGGTCAGACAACTTCTATAGGATCCGCCAACGAATTTGTAAAGAAGACAGCTACGCTATATTTGCTTTTCCAATATTAATCTGGGAATTTCGCGTGCCTCGAGCTCTCTGCGGTCAAGCTATTTCTCTGGGTGATCAATTCTCAAAAAGAGCAGCCTAAATCGAGTGGCCCCAAGTGTCGATGCAACAATTGCATTTGCAGACATCTCCAACATTTCCTGGACCAGTCACCATGTCCAATCTCAGATGCAGTTTTCAGTGTGTAAAATCTTACGACACATGATAGTTTCAATTCAAATCTAGTATTTGATATAGTAACTTCTATTTGAAGAAAACTTTTATGAATTTTCATATTTTTATAGTTATTGTTCGAATTTTCACCACATATGTAGTTTAGCTTTTTTTTATAGAAATATGTAGTTAGATATGAATTAATCAGTATTCCTTTGTATGTCAGGTCTATATATTGTAATATTTATTTAGTAGGATGACTCTCAGAATATTATCAAAAGCTCCACTGATGTCGAGCTTAATAAGTAAAACGGTTATCTTAAATCGATGCTTGTTAAATTGAGCCAATATTTGCTAATGTAGTAAGCAGGCCAATACACCCTCTGTCCCATAATTAGTAACTAAACTAATTAGAAAATCTTAACACAATCATTTTGTTTATTCAAAATATTCTCCCTCGTCCGAAATACAATGATCTGCACGTTCAAAAAGTGCATCAAATGACTTTTTTCTAGCGTTAGAAATGGTAACAAGTGGTTGGTGCATTTCTTTAACTATACGAAGTCATCCTGTATTTTCTAGTACTATCAAAAAAAAAAAGGAAAACATGTCCAACAAATTGAACCATCGATTCGAGGTGGGAAGGCATTTTTCTGGAGAATACAAGCGAAGCTTGGAAGAGTACACGCAGTTCGTTTCGACCAAACAATAGGTTTAATCCGAATTGATCACGAATAAACGAAAGCAGGGAATTATGCAAGGGGGATGTGAAACGAGTCCACGCGTGCTGGAACGCGTCACGCCAAAACAATAGCGGTCGGAATAATGAAACACGGAAAGCCTGGTATGAAAAATCTCCCGGATATCGATTGGCGGAGCTCGCGCTATTTATCGAAGCTCTGCCTCGAAATTGTGACAGACAATTTCTGGGCGAGGCATCGATCTTTGCCGCTATCCTTAAACTAAGACATGCGAAGATGCCTGACGAAACGATGAAAAATTCTTCCGAACCTAAGTGGAAGTGAACGTATAAGAGCCACCAAAAGATATATAGGGTGTCTCATTTAAATCGGAATGGTTATCTCTCCATGCAAATACTGTCTGAGTAGGTTTGGGATAGCATTTCGTGGTGGCAGCGACATTGAATAGCGTTAATGTACGTATGATGTCTAAAATAGATATAACGACAGCAATAATTTAAGGTCATATTTTTTGTTCCTCCGACACAAAGTTTAAACCAAGTTTGATCATTTTGAATGTAAGTAATATTTAATTTTGCGCCGCCTCAGAAAGGGGAATTTAATATAATTTAATATAAAAGAAATAGAAATTATTTTACACTCTTCGGTGCAGTTTTAACATTTTTCAAAGTCGTTGGTCATATTCTTTTTCCAAAAATTAATTTATCTCTATAATCCTATAACCATCCTAATTTCATTGCTTCGAAGCTGGTCGAACATATTTACAAATAACAAATGGCTACGGCAGCATCAAACGTCATCACCCAGTATGATACCACTCACGAAATGTAAAATTGCGAACCATAGAAATGTGATGAATTTGCCTGAAAAGGAACCAGGTTAAAAATGCATCAAAGAAGATGGCAAAGAGCCTCGGAGAAACGAACACGAAAAGGGTAAAGGTAGCAGGAATAATTAACACAGGAAGGAAGGTAGCAGCACCCATTTCTGGTTCTCTGAAGGAGTTCCCTCCATAACTAACTAAACGAAAAACGAGAGAGAGGAATTCCGGGACGGTTGAAACGCGTTGAATTAGCGGTGAGTACGTACCCGGTATTCCGTTCAGCCTTGGCAGAAACTCGTTCCAGAAGGCACACGACGTGGTGCGCGGACCTTTGCCCAGCTCGATCTTCTCGGCGTCGAAAATAAAATACTGTGGTTCATCCCTCGAATAGGGCGGCCACTTGGACTCCTCGCTCGTCGGCTTCCTGGAAAAATAATTCACGAGCTAACAGGAAATGTCAGGCCCTAGTCGCGCGTCTTCCTACAAGGAGACGTCTCGACGACTGGGAAACACGACGTGGACGAGATTGGATGCAAGAAACCTTTGGAAATGTACACCACTTCTTTCTTATACAGTTCCAATACTTTACACGATATTTAAGGAGGGAGATCAGAACGCTGAAAATGCGACATTTCTTTACGAATCGTTTAAAAATAATTTATCACGTGGATCTTTGTGATACTTACACGGTATTTTATTGGTTATTTGGTGATAATAAATAATTTTTTTCCCCAGACAAAATTGTACGTAAAAAACATTGTACATGTGGACATGTTCGTAGACCCTCCTCATCGAAATTACAAATTCGTTTCGCGTGTCACTGCTAAATGTGATCGTTTCAAATAATTCTGTTAGTTATAAATTTCACGAATAAAGTATGAATACAAGGATAACATTCGCAAGGATAACGTTCCTTGGACTTCAAGAGCAGACGAATAATTTTAACAGTAAGCCAAACACTCGTAACGGAATTTATGGCAGGACTAGATACACTTTCATTAAAATAACATACCCTAGGCATTCGGGAAGGTAGAAGGTCATGACAATTAATTCTCAATGACGCATGCCTTTAAAATATAAACGAACGTCCCACTGGTGGATAGAAGTTCTCCAATAAGTGGCTACCCTTAGTGGAAAAAGAAATTGCAGCTAGTTAATAGATTATACCTGGCCAACACATGACATATCGAGCTCTATCTATCGATGTCGATAAATAATTCTTCACTTTCCATGTAACCTGGATTGAAAACCCGGGCGGGACATCCTCCCCGAAGGATTGTTAATGTTGCATTGTTTGGCCACTATAGCTAACGTTTGCACAGAACTGATCCACCAGCTGACATCGCGCACGTATTTATTATGAATGTATGAACACACAAAATTGGATTATTTATGAAAGTAGAAATTATTCAATTGGAAGTTACTTATAATAGTAGAAATGTTGAAGTTGAAGTTATTCAGGCAATTTATAATAATTTGCATTTACAATAATAATAATTTGTGCAGGTACGTTTGCAAAGATTTTGTTTCGTCTACTAATTAAAAATAAGAGCACCTGTACGTTTAAATGTATCCCCTTTTGAAATATTTAATTATACATATATATTACCACTAGAAAAAAACGTTAAGTACAGTTACGTCGAATGGTAACTCTCCTAGTTGAAATATTATCCGCCTAGCGATTAACTAGGCCAACATTATCGTCCTCCTCCTCTTTACAGAACCTAACTTTCAAAATTCTTCTCGAGGAGCCTTAAACGTTTTAAAAGCATTCCCTTTATGCAAGTCAAATTTGTCATACGGATCTCTCTCTCTTCTAGATAGACCATTGTTCCTCCAACAAAATGTTCGAGGACCATATCAACCGTATTCTACCCCAAACGAGGATAGTCTTGAATACGAAATCCAGTAATTTCGAGCTACCGTCCCCTCGGATGGAGACGGTTTTAAATAATGGAGGGAGAATCGACGGCTGCCAGACAATCCTGTGGAGTTTTGGGAAAATGACACCACATTGCTGAAGTTTACGTTAAATGTATAATTTAAATTTACATTCGGGTTGGCTCACGTAAACCGGAATATTTCTGCCAATCGTGAAGATACAAAAAATATTTTATATGCAATTTCAATTATACGAAGGGGCCAATATTCCACTTGTACATTTTTTTTATATATTCACTTGCCATAAATGCATAAACATTCGCAGTAAAATGATAAGTAGACTGTGAATTTTATGCAATTTTGACGAACAATAATATGGAAAACATACATCTAATATATATGATGTACGTTAAACATTTTTACAATTGTTATCATGATATTGTTATTTCATTTTGCATAAGTGAGCCTGATACCTTTTGGTAATACAGTTATTCGAAAACAAAATTAATATCAATTCATTTTTGATGATAGCTATTTCAAAATAACGAATTATTTTGACATTTTCAATTTGACAATTTATTTTAAGAAACCGTTACAATAATTTGCTTTGTGCGAAATTCTTTCTTCGAGAAGTTTGAATAACAAACGTGGAATTATTTGTCGTTTCATTTTCATCGCTTTTAAATTAAAAACCGTCATGTACTTGTGATGTCACCTGATAGTATTTCGAAGAACAATTTCGCAATAAATTCAAGCGACTATTTCAAAGAATTATGAAATAGAATAACGTGTTACTTGAAATAGTATTTTAAATAATGTTATTTCAAAACGAAAATGAAGGCTTCTAAAGCCATTGTTCTGACATGAATCGAAATAACTGAATTTTTCATGCTTAATATTCCTCATTGCGAAACATGAATTTCATGAAATTCAAGGAATAAACTCACCCCGTGTAAGCGAACTGAGAGAAGTAGAGTATCATCCTACGGGACAGGTCTCTTTCCTTCTCGGTGTATTGCAAGGACGTGTTCAAAGGATGGCCAAACACGTATTCCACCTCGTCGCCGTGTATCACACCCATCCACTCGCCCCACAGGTTGGTGCTCGTTCTCTGAAACACAGTTAACGTCGGTTATGCTTGCGTTAAACGCTCGTTCGAATATATTCCTCCGGCTGTCCGCATGCATCACCTCCTTTCGCTGACCCCATAGATCGACTCTCGCATTCGCCCCTATCCCTCTGACACGATATCAGTTGTTATTAACGCCTGCTACTACCGGCACTTTGTCAATTTTCATTTGATCCGCGTCGTTTCGCAACTATGCCACGGTGTTTCATGGTAAAACGAAATTTTTGTGGCCAGCCAGCCTTAATTCGGTACAGTTCTTATTTTTCATACATTATCGTATAACTCGTCTTGTTTGTGTTGTTATATTGTCGCATTGACGATCGGGAAGTGTGTGTAATATATTGGAGACTTGGGTGAACGGCTACTCAAGAACAAACACCATTCAAACGGTAAAACAGTAAACACAAATATACTAAGATATAAAAAAGTTTATACTATAATATATAGAGAGTGAAACATTCAGATTCAATTTTTATCTAATTATATAATATATAATAATTTTTGCTGTCTACGTATAAGCCTCCATCTGTAGAAAAACCATTTGTATCAAATTATGTATCACTTTAAGCTTTACAATTTTTCTGCAAAACAATTTCGCGTGAAAATTGAAATGACGAAGACATTGAGGTGACATCGGTGTTCGTGGGACACATTGCATAAGTGTGGTAGATTTTTCTGACCTACATAACCGGATGGCTGAACCGAAAGGAGACACAGGAGCGACTGGGTCAGGTTCAAGGAAGCGAGCGCGATACTTATTATGGCTCGAGGCACGATCGTAGAGCGCCCAGGAGCGGTTCAAATTATTCAAATATGGTGGCTGAGCCGAAGAACGTAGTCTTTACAGGATCAACGAAGCGTCAGCAACCTATAGAGTCCATCGAGCCTTTATGTCTCAGGACTTGCCTCCCATTATGGTTATCGTCGCAATTCAGTTTCTGTGCTCTGGACTAGGGAAAATTGCGGCCAGAGACTGGAGTAGTCGAAAATTGTGCGTTTGTCCTTGCGAATGTAGTTGCTCGTCGATGCATAACAGAAATTACTCGACGCTTTCCTGTTTTCTCTTGTCAACATTTGAATAATTCTGTAGACTACTTCAAATGACTTATGCTAATCTTTTTGGGGCTATGAAGCAATAACGAAATGTTATAAATGTTTTATAGTTAGATGGAGGTTTAGGGTGGTTCTTAAAAGTGTGATTTTCGAATTTTAACACGTTGATTACTACGCTACCCAGAAATGGACGACAGAGCTTTTGTGAGATGGGAAGTAACTATGAATTGAGATGGAAAGTTGACAATTTTTGGGGAATTCGTTTCTAGATATTTCGAAGCATTTAAGAATCTGAAAGGATTAAAATTCGAAAGAGCCACTCTACTGTAGGCTGTCAGATCATACTCCAACAACGATCGTTCCTGGCAGCAACTATCTCGTGACGCCTGGGGAAATTCAATCTCACCGATTACAATTTTCCATCAACCACTTGCGTAGTTGATACGCATCGACCAATCGTGCCCTCTTCCAATTAATTTTCAATCCCTCGCACGCTGGCCACACCTGCGTGCACAGAAATTGATCGGGTACGAAAAAAAATTAGCTATCCCGGAGCTTGTAGCTATCATCCCTGGATTAGACCTAACCGGATGTTCACTTTCTCGTGATAGTTACTGGGTCGCTTAAGGGGATACGCCACTTTGGATGTTTCAAAATAACGAATTTTACTTTAGAACGATGCCATTCGATTAAAAATGTATATTTTTAAAAACGACTACGTATTTTACTAACTTTTGGACTAAGGGAACTAATTAATTTTGTTTCACTGTTCCAGCTTGAACCTGGTTTCAGTTACCGTGCCCACCGCGTAACCATTTATTTTTTAGACGCTCCACTAAATCGTCTGCCAAGCCGCCATTTTTGTAAAAAGGAAAAAATTAAAAATGATTTTCTAGTTTAATATTTACACGATACAATAAAAAAATTCTTGGAAAAGCCTGAAAATTCGGGTAGGTAAAACGGTGTTACCCCTTATGGATACATTCTAGTCTAAACATTAAAAAAGTTAGGATTCTTTCGGAATTGAACCGAGGTTTGAAACATAATTGTTTGAAACGAATGTTTATAGCGAATGCTTTAATGATGTATATTTTCTGTTAGTCATTGTGTCAGGGATTGTCCTAAAATAAGTGAAGTAGCACACTCGTATATCGTCCATCGTTGATTTTTGTGCAAGTACAAACACAGAAAATTCGCATTTGCAAATACTGGGATTTAAATAACGTCGCAGTCGTGCCGCAGTATTTGCCCACCCTTATCGAGTATATCTCGTTCTCGACAAATAGCGAAGCTGCCATTACCGCTCGGAACACAGCGGGCCGTTTTAATAAAATGGAAAAATATGGAAAATGAAACCAAGCAGAAATGGAAATACAGGGTGTTTTGATGGCTTCCGACAAAGTTCATCAAATGAAATTAGGCGAGATTCAGGATTTCTCCTTTCAAGCCGAATTTCGATCGAATTGTACGAAACGTTCTAAAATTAATCTCTCGCGCGAGATTAATTTAGGCGACAGCCTAATTGATTCTCCGTTCGAAGCATCTGGTCCTGCGTGATTACGACGAAAAATCGATCGTTCCAGTTCCTATTGCGAAGAAGGCGGTAGTTGTTACGAGGAACTACGGATTATTTTTAGTCGAGATAAATGCGGTTGTCGGAACGTTACGTTTCAAAGTATCAATTTACCACAACACGAACGATTGGAGATGTGTTATCTATTAGACCCGTCTGTCGAGAACGTTTAAATGTCAGATTAATTAACAGAAAAAAAAACTTGGAATTGAAAATAATATTACTTGTTCACTCACTTTAGAAAAGGAACAATTAGATATTGATTGAAATATTAACCGGAGCAGCAGTTTGTCTGGAAAAAAATATATATTTAATTTCGCGATAGTCTTAAAAATCTTTATGAAACATTTTCAACTGATCCCAATTTAATATGTTAATGTCTATAATAATAATATAAAATCGGGAAGAATTAGATTCTTGCTTCGCCGAATCGAAATTGAACACGTTAAACAAACTCGTAATTGTAACGACTTAAATTCACAATTAGTACACCGCGACAAATTACTCTCATAACAATTGTAAGTCCCGGTGCACATCAGAATGTATATATTAATCGTCTTAAATTAACGTTGATCAATTATAATAACCAGTCCAGTATCCACTAAAGTGTACATTTACCGCTCGTAGAACATCGAGAAACAGGAACTGTTACCTAATACTAACATTTCCTGAGGCTCCCCACGTTAGCCATACGTGGGTTCGTCCGCATATCATCTTCCTGAGGCTCCCTACGTTAGCCATACCTAGGTTCGTCCTTGTTTCTCTACCTTCCTAAGCCTCCCTACGTAAGCCATATGTACATATTTAATAAAAATAACTACATAACATATTATTATACCTTCACAAATGCGAGATATGCACAAGAAAAGTGAAATCTTGCAAATGACAAACTACCTTAAAATATGCTGATTAAAATAGTACAGAAGAAGAAGTGAATCATACTCGTCCAATACATAGCACACCAACATAACACCCGCCATAAAAGACGATTTCATAAATTTTCAAGACAAGGAAGAAATTCCTTGAAATTTTCTACAGTCTTGGAAACGCATTAAATTATACAATGAACGATGAAACGTTACTGCTTCCAGATAGACGCTAAAAATCCAGGCAAAATGGTTGATGCGAAGTTAAACAAACGAAAGAAAGAACAAGTTAAAATTGATTTTTCGAGCATCACAATGGGCCAGAAGATTACAGTTTTCCAATGAACGATAGGGTAACAGAGACGATAGACAGAGAATTTTCATTTCTCGTCGATATGAAATAAATCCCTTTCTGAATTGGCCAGGACTTAAGACAGTCGCTGAAGATGCCAGTTCCAAGCATGGAAGCCAATGAAGAAGCTTTTGTGCCGGGATTCAATTACGATCGATGCTTCTGGCGTTGACCTTTTCGAGGAATAATAACGCGCCAGAGTGAAATTAATTAAAATCCTTCGACTCGGCATTCGCACTCGTCGCTACTCTTCAAGGTGCTATTCTCGTCTAAGACTTTCAAAATATCTTATTTTTACCTGCAAAAAATGGCGTACTTTCTTAAAATCTGTATAAATATTTGTGCCTTCATTTCATTTTATCGAGTTTAATCTTTTTATTATAAAAATTTATACGATTCTTTGTTATTTTAAATGATATTTTCTAGAGACTTTTAACAACAAGATAATAATTAAAAGAAAATCTGTTTTCTGATCCTTTAAAGTTTTATGTTCGATCAATTCAACGTACAGCCTGTGACATAAACGGTCAAATCTTTGGCGATTTAAAAATATTTTCAATATAATTGAACAGAAACGTTCGAAATTTTCAAAACAGCATGAATATCATAAGGAATTAATTTCCCCACTCAAAGTTAAAAATTGTCCCTTCAACTGCACGCAATGTCCTAACCGAGTTGAAAAAAACGTGCCAGCGACGCGGAAGAGAAACTTACCTAACGAGACGAAACTCGATACCAGCCTGTTAATTCAATCTCCCTGAATATCATTTATGTCGCAGCAAAGCTCCATTGGAACGTGGAATGGGGGTGGGATGGAAACGTCACATTTCTAGTATTATATTTCCGCGGAGGTCGCCTTATCATCGAGAGACCATTTATTGATTCAGCTCCGACGATGTATTCTTAAACCCCTATTCGGGTACGTCGAAAATAACTGAATGCCTCTGCATAATGCGGCGTCTCGTCGAAATTATAAAAAGAACACGCTGGTGAAAAACGGGCACAATCGGATCAGCTTCCCCTGAAACCGGAGCAGCCCCAATTAAATTTATTTCAATCAAACCCGAGGTCGGACGAAATTATCGTTGTCCCGTAATTCGCACGAATGGGGAAGCGTTTCGTAAAAATATGAACCCCTCGGCGTTGACCGGTTGAAAGAAGATGGTCGTTAGAAGCGTGACGTCAGTAATATACCTATAATGAATCTTTATCTCGCGGGAAGTGGTCTTCGAGTGTGACGTTTGCTTCTCGACAAACTTTCGCGCAACGAGAGCGATTGAAATATCGAAACGAAAGATTTAGGGGGGATAAATAGGTATTAGGCTCAAAGAGTCCAAACAGAAGAGTTGCAAGCTCATCAAAAAGTTTCATTCGTAAATGAAATCTTGAGTCAATTGACTTAATTGATTAATCAAAATTTGCCATTCTCGTAGAATTTTACATATTTTCGTATTTCGTTTAATCATATATCTCGTAAACTCGTAAAAACGTCCGCCACTGTATATAGGGTTCCAGTTTCGTGGTTCAAGTTTAGTTAGGTAATGTAAGCAGTGCCGATGGCGCTGATAGTCGTGTCTGTGAGTTAGTTGCCATAGGCGTTGTTTCGTGGCTTCTTGTTTATAGACACAACAATACTGGAAAAGAATCGTATAAAAAATAAAAACGGTCGGTTGGCGGTCGAAATGTATAATAAAGATAAATGGGGATGCTTGTAACCGCCTAATTGACTAATAAATAATCGTCGAGATATTCTCGAGACTGCAACGCTAACATTTGCGAAGGAAAGCTTGAATGCACCGACGCAACTCTTTATTTACCCGCAAACATTGCTGAAACTTGCCTACGTGCGATTGAATCATTCACCTTGAATTAAGAACTCCACGGAATCCAGAGGGAAATGCGATTCAGTTTACAACTCTCGAATAAGTTGGTTCCGTGTATAATTCGCGCTCGACGGGAAATGGATTAGTTTTACACATCGCGCCGAGCATATTGTTTAACTTTAACCCAGAGTTTGGTAATGCGTGCAAACGTGCGGACATTCCGCGTCACGTTTACCTGCCGGAACGTTTCTACGAGTAATTAATTTCATTTCGGATACCTCCTTTCACTAAAAGAGACGACCGATCGCAAATTAATCGATATTCAGAGGAAATCTAACTGATAATCTTTGATATTTCGAGATTTCTGCTTGATTTTTGAGGTACGAACTCATTTATTAATTACAAATTTTGTTAAGGGTGTAAGTAATAATTTAACTCTGGAATATATACAAAATGAACAAATATAGAGCAAAATATAAGATCGTTATTCGATCTCCTTTAAAACTGAACGTATTAACTTTGGCGCGGCCTAGACGATAATGGTTAAAGGTTGAAAAATATTAATACCGCGATAACATCGGAAGTTAATTTGTCGAAGAAGTTCGAGATTGTTCTCATTTCGAAGCACGAAGAAAACTACTCGGGAAAATTAGGAAAGTTCATCAAAAATTGCCGAGTCGGTGAGAATCGAATCTCCAAGCTCGTCCATGCGGTCCAGTGGCAAAGGATAATTGAAACCAAGCGGATTTATCAACCCCTAACCCTCCGTTCGATAAAAAAAGCATCGCGCTTTCAATTGACCGCATTCCGGCGCATTACATAAATTCTTCTGACGTCTCGTAAACGATCACGGCGCCAAGTTTTAAGCTGCGTCGGAAAGAGTTGGATTACTCGCGACCAACCCCTCCCCCCCCTAGACCCGAACAAAGCTGCAAGTTGGCGAACATCCCTCCGTGGAACTTGATGTGGAAGAACGTTAAAGTTGGAAGTGCGATTTTTCTCGAGAAGCGCAAACGAAGAGGAAACATCGTTATATTTACCGTTCGCAGCTTCTTCAACAGTTTACCTCGATACGATTTACAGAGAAACCATTTATGCGTTTTAGGGGTGGGTTCAGTTTGGGATAGGTCGTGTTTGGTGACGGGACTAATAAACAACGTGTTTTGTATAAATGGTAACCAGATTTTAAATATGTATTCAACCTGTTTAAATATATTAAATATATTAAATACACGTGTTCGTTTGTTTTACTGAAAGAGTGAGACTACTACAAGTATTCGTGCCCAACAAAGTATTATTATACAAGATGATTTGTATGAAGTATTACAAGCTTCTTAAAAAGTAGCGAGGATATCGATTTTATTTTTGTTACAGAGTAAAGAATATATACATTGTATTATAATCGGTTATTTTCACTTCCTTACAATAAATATCGTTACTCTTTTGCACAGTTTCGTTAGTTTATAGTACGAACTATATGCTACGAAAGCAGAAGTAACAAAAATACTTCCGGGAACCGTCTAACTAACTAAATATACCCCAACAATTTTGTGGCTCACTGTACGTCATAGAATTGGTTCCATCGCGAGTAGCGTTGGAAATCATTAAAAGAGTTTTCCGCGGAAGACACACCGGCTGGGAAACAATGGCTCTGGAACGAGGAGAAAAAAACGAGGAGGGGTTGACGGGGTGATACGATTGTAGGTCGGGTTTGCTGAAATTTCCAGCCGAGAGAACGTGGGAAAGCTTCTCTCGCGAAAAGAGAAAACCGTGAACGCGCTACTGCCATTATGACAGTCTTTCGTGTTCAGTAAACGTCGTTAATTTTAACGATCCTTAAAATTACAAAGGCAACGTGACGGAGGAGGGGTGGGGCCGAGGATCGTCCAGAGGGAAGACCAGGGGCGAGGCTTAATAAACGTGTATCGAACGGTGTCTCTTAATTAACTTGGCAATTTTCCACGGTACACTCTATTAACGTCGGGGCGCACACATTTTTCCGTCCGGCAGAAATTGGACAGCGATTGAAAATTTCGACGTGTATCTCGCCACCCTCTTAAAACACCATTATTATCTGGACTTATGTACTTAAGACTGATAATATTAGTCGCGGGAGTGCATTTATTTAATGACACAGACGAAATTCAGAGATAAACAAAGAACAATAAGAGAAACATTGAATTAAATATACTACATGTCAACTTTGTCCTTGGCAATATTTTTTTCTATTTTTAGTAACAGAGAAATGGCTTTGAACCATCGCTGGTTCATAAGCCGGTGTACCATATATATATATATATATATATATATGAATATACCCCCTCGCTCAGAAGTATGTAAACACTTCCTTCATAGAAATAAATATCTAATAACAGTTGTGAATTAGATGAAAGTATAGCCACTCTTCTTTTCGACTAGCCGCAGACGTCGTCTCGGTTTTTAATTGAATCCGTTGGACGTAACAATGCCACAGGGGAATGGAGGGCGAGGGTGGTCCAATTTATCCGATCGTCAACCGCCGTTGGACTCGCGAATCGTGCTTTTCTTTTCTCCGCTGGTTGGGAAAATAATTGGAAGCGTGTATAAACTACAGTCGTTTCGGCGATTCATTAAGGAGTGAATCGCCCCGACTGGCCCGTCTCGATTGGGCCAAGGGAATTAATGGAAACGAAATCGTCGCGGCTGGGCCGCAGTTAGCGCCTCTCGCCACGGCTGAAAGCTTCTTTTCACCCCGTTTTCGCCTTTGGATCTCGCCTTTGGATCCTTTCACTGGGCTTTTTTCTCGCGCGTCTTCCCCGCGGGATTCATTATCGACCCAAGGTGGATCGCGTTTCACGATTTTTCGCTGGGCGAACGAACGAGGGCCATTCATTCCGCATCAAAACGGGGGGTTGGAGGGAAAAAAGGAAGAGCGCACCGAGGTAACCAAGGGTGGCGGCTCGTCGAGAATGTTCTCCGCGTTGGAAAACATCCGGGGTGAAAGGAAACCTCGTGGAAAAGATGTTACTTAGCCTGGTTGCCGAGTGTCCCGTTTATACGCGATTAAATGTTGCATTCAGAGGGTTGCCCTTGACGGGAAGAAGGGTACGAAAAACGGGGTTAATTCCTCCAGAATTATACCTTTTTGCGGGACTTGGCGTTTCGCTACGCTCCTGCTCGACGAATACGTGTAAATAAAGCACGGCTGTGTTCGTTTACTGCTCCGGGGTGCGCGACGAAACTTGAAACGCGACCAGTTCAATTTAATCTCTTCAAGGACGAATTATTTGCCTTGATGTGAACAACATTTTTTAGTAATATTCACTCATCGCGGATGTTAACTTTATGACAAGACTTGTTGTTGTACTATTATTTGGAGATTTAATTGAGCCATTCGGTCCACAAATCGATTAACTCCATTAAACAAACAGTTGAGAAATGCGATGAAATAATGTATACTGTTTTTTAAAATTCTCTTTATAATATAAACTTAACAAAATATTGTAGAATGCATAAATACAGATCCATTAAAAAATATTATCACCATCACCTTCTTATTGTATTTATCGTATTTGTGTCTACCTTGTATTTCTGTGAATAAAATTGACGTCGTACACGGCTCGACGGAGTTCAAAGGGTAATACTCAACCTCGTTCCCTTCCCCCCGACTTTTCCACACGATAGTTGACGGTCCAGGTAAGTTAGCGTCGATGCTGCGACGTCTGACTGAGTCGATTTCCGTGTCGTCCAGAGCTCGAACTTCTAAGTAGAACGATAATCGCCGTAGGACCTGGAGCAGGGCAAATGGACAGCGTCGTGCGATCGTCGAGCTGTCTCACGATTTTGAGGAAATGAAACTTAACGGCGTTGTTCGTCTGCAAAACTGAATCCGGAGTAACGAGTGTTCGCCCAGAGGAAGACAAACGGGATCAAGGAGACGCGGAAGTGGTGCTAAACCTAAGCCTCGCCCCGAGGAATGAGTTTCCTCTGTCCCATCGGATAATGGAGGCTAGGCCTCGTTCTTTTTAATTAAGAGCTCCAGAAAACGACAAGATGGCGTCTCCTAGGACTATCGATGGAAGTTTTAATGTCCTCTCGTAATTATTGCGTTTATTTACGAATAAAAAATGAACATTCATCTTTCTGTGCTACGTCACTCATTATACTTTCAATGACAGGTACAATACTCGAACGACCAGAAGAAAAAGAACGCGCGGCACGCGATTGTTAGGCGAATGATGAATTACGATGTTCCTTTCAGGAGTTACGTCCTACAAAAGATTATCACAGATTTCTGTTGCTTATCAGCATTTTCTGGATTCGATATTATTTCCTGACTGTACTTGATTTACCAGAGATGGTGCATTGAATTCACGCAACGCTCATCAGCGCAGCGAATAGAGTCCGCACGCTATTTCACAATCAAGGTACCAGCATCAATTCAACGTTAACGTGTACGAGCAGAAATCATTGGCGTCCATGTAATTCGTATAGTCAAATATTCGAGTATTTAGTATTCGAATAGTTAAATATTCATATAGTCAAACATTTGATACTTGGTTTCTTGGATCTGATACTTGGTTTGTTGAAAATTTGAATATTCAAATATTCGAATACCTAGTACTTGATTACGTTCATTCACCGAGTCTCTGCAGTAGTCGAACACTTGTCTCAACATATCTCCGGATGGATTCCAAACGCGAGTGCATCAACAATATCAAACCTCTTTTGTATCTCATCTTTCACAATCATTTTCCAATGAATTCGACGAAACCTCAAACCACCATTTGCTGCTGATGACAACCACGGAATGGCACAGGGAAAAGAATGTAGCTCGTTAAGCGTGCGACACACAAACGCGCAGACAAACTTCCACGAAGTTCCATTTTTCGTAATTGTAGCGTGTCAATTAAAAATTTTTAACAAGGGCGTACATAGGCAAACGTTGTCCTGCATTCTCCACCCGAACGACCATGGGATGAACGTAACGATTCATGTAAGAGGTCCTACCGCCTTGGCCACCTCTCAGCGACAGGTGTTTTCGTCGATTCAATTAAACTGATTGCCCATTATTACGTAAACAACTTATTATGCTATGGTAACGCTTTAATTTTTTCAATAGGGTCATGTTCGACTGTCACTCTAAGCGTTAACAAAATAAACATATGTAAAGAAGAAAAAGAAAACTTCTTTTTCGAATACTAAACATAAAAAGGTTAATCCTGATTTTCTTAATACTCAAGATCTTCCTTGTAACTATACTTATCGTTTACATTCCTGTATATTTAACCAAAACAAAACTTATCGAAGAGAAGAAACATCTACAATCCCTGTCGCAAACTTTAAATCTACATTCCCCGTCTATGAAATTAATAATATAACAAAAATGACCCGTGTTAAAAGCAAAGCAACCACTTTTTACCCCTAACACTTTCACAAACGTTTCGGATGACTCGATAGTTTTGAAGACGGAAATCACGCGACCAATAGACCCGGGCACTCTTCGTGTTTGCATTTGCCAAGGGAAATCGACGATCTTCATCTTGATGGAGGGCGAGTAATAGATTCATCGCGGACTCGATCCCCGTCCGTCACCGGTAAGGGTTGCCTTAAATCCGGGAAAAGAATCACGAGCCGCGCGTTATCACTTTCGTTCGCCACGTGACTACCTTCGTGACGACCCGCTGAAAAGCTGGGCTACGGTCACGATGGCGATGGCACGACTCGAACACGATAGGCCCCACTATCGATCCTACGCGTTTCACGCGACGCGCGTGCGACGCGTGGTGGTCAATTTTAATACGCTGATTGCCAAACAAAAATCGTCGAACAGTGGTGCTTTGGCACGCACGTCACTGCGATCGATCTACCTTATAGAGGTCTCGATACACTCGGTCATGTCCGCGCGAATAGTGGTTCAGTGGGTTTTTAACGCTATATGCCTTTTAAATTTTATTATAAAATAATAATCATGAAAATTATTTCAAAAATAAACGATTCTTTTAGCTCCAAATGTTGAATTCAAGGCATTTTCAATGCCAAATTTTTTGTATTAATGATTAAAATTATTAAGATTTTCACTCTAAAATTAAATAAAAACAAAAAGATCCGTGATAAATTAGAATCTTTACATTAAAAACAAGCTTATAACTATGCCCATTTAGACGTCCCGATTACAAAGATATTCGATTAATTCGAATTTCACATACATTTGTTAAAAAAAATATCGAGCCTCCCATAAATTCGAACCAAAGAATTTTTACCCTCGATGGAAAAACATACTCGCAATTATTCATGATGAACGCAACTTACACGAACTGTAAGGACGTGGAAGTCCCTGTGATTTTCGCAAAGCGAGGAGTGGAAGCTATAAATGCGGAGATTAACGCCTGGAAACGGAAAAGGAGTACGCGAGAGGTGCCACAGAAGAAGGAGGAACCGAAGACGAGGCGGGTCGTCCGTTGGCGTCGGTCGTGGGGGTTGCTTTAATCGGCGAACGAAACCGTTATTAAGATTACGGCCGGCGCGCATGAGTAATGACATCCTCCTTTGCTTCCACCACCGCGCCCTGATAAATTACCTCCTCCGCTAATTACTCGAGGCTTCGGCATTCCGCTTACGCGCGTTTCACGTCCCAGTTATTCGACGGCGGCGCATGAAACAGGCCGAGGATTGAGCGACGCTGACGCCACGAAAGTGAAACAGGGGGACAGGTCGAGGGGTTAGGGGTAGTCGATTGCGATCAGACTTTCAAGGAACATCAACTGGAATACGATGATTTTTATAAGACTCGCGAACAATGTCGAACGTTTAACAATTTTTAATACAAACAACTTCACTTTTAGTTAACACTAAATCTACAGATGTTCGTTTGTAACTATTTCTATCGGGACGGGACAAGTGACTAGTCTTAAGGTTGTTGTTTTGAGATGATCGCGTTTAAAAGTATAGCTCATCGATCTTGAAATATAAGATAGTCGAATCAATACGCGGTGGTAAGATTAACTCTTTGCAATGTATTTATTTTCTTAGTTTGTTTTTGGTTAATTCTCATTTAATTTATGTGGTTTTGATATCTCGAATTATGAGTTTTACATTACTTCATAACATTTAAACGTATGTTTTGTATATTAAATTGAACAGCAGAACAAGAAGTGTCACAAACTTGTCACATGAGAGACACTGGTCCTTTTCGTTGTGGTGCTTTGAAATTGATACCTATCAATATTAACGAGTTGTGCTATTGGATTGGTCCCATCACTAGCGACGATCATGCTAAAAGTAAACAGCCAATCCAATAACTTGTCGTGGTCGAATTTATTCGCTTTTTCCTTCTTTTGTCGTGCGTTATCGATTGCAGCTTTGTCGGGCATGTCAAAAAACCAGCAGCGGAGTCGATAGAACCGAGGACGAGCTTTTAAGAGCTCCTTTTGTACTTGAATAAAGGTCGACCAGATATTAGAGGGGATCCTTCTACAAGACTTTTTCTATTTTTATTGCAGAATTTTGTCCCGCGGAACCGATGTCCTCGAGAAGAAAGTAAGCGATGAATTCTTTTATGAAAAAATTCGATGCTGCTGGTAGTGCAACTGAATAATGCAATCATAATACACCAGATTCAGTAGAAAGTCAGCACTAAGTCAGCCAAATATAGTAGTGACAGTCAGCCATAAGTCAGCCAAATTCAGTAATGAATGTGAGCCAGATTCAGTAGTGAAAGTCAGTCATAGGTCAGCCACATTATTATTAGATGATTATTATCAGAATGCGAATGTTTATGCGTTTATGACAAGTAGAAGTATAGGAATATGTTTGAGAATGTGCATGAGAATCTATTAAATATTAATAATATACATTGTAATGTTTGGAAAATAAAACATACTTTTATTAAAATTGCAAATCTTTTTCTGTATCTCTAAGAATATGAATTTGCTTATCAATACTTTTCAAATGCAATTTATGCATAATTTCGATTTTTGTTTCCTAATTAGCTTACACTGCTATCAAAATAAACATTTGATGTCATCTTGGTCATTATTAATACGTTTCACGTGCAATTTATGCACGACTTCGATTATTTTTAATTAGATTTACACCGCCATAAAAATAAACGGTTCAAATATCTATCCATCCACATACTTTGTCCATTTCTACTGATTAAAAAAGGAACGTCAAGAATGACCTTATGGAAGCGAAGAAATGCTACAAAGTTATTACATTTTCGCCGTTTCGTCCATCCTTCTCGAAGAGAGGAGGCCGTAATTCCATTGTTCCTCACGGCTAAGCCTTTTTGTGGGACATCTCGGTTCCGACGGAGAATCTTCAGCCCTCCTTCGAGTTTATCACGGAATTTCTCGATATATATTCCCGTGGTGAAGTTATAAAAGCAAGTATATACGGTCCGCTCACGGGAGCTCTTGAACTTTCATCGCCTCCTTAGCCCGCGAGGACATTAGAGTTCCACAATTTATGTAACGCACGAGTGGGACATTACAAGCCCCGTGGACGACGAAATATCCAACCTCTGAGCCGAGGCTTGAACGTAGAATAAATATCGTCCCGGACGAGCTTGGCGAAATGATCAGAAACGTTTTCACTCTGGTGTTTCTATCCATTTCTTTCACAGGGTGTAGATAAGGGGGTCGAGAGTTTGTCGCGTGTAACATTTTCTCATTCGACTTTTTCTATTTTGTTACTCGACCCTTGGTATATAAAATCATGTGTTACGGATTTTATATCAAGTCAAACCTTATGTTGATTACTTTGGCTGTATGAAATCATGTGTTGCAGTTTATGCAATGAATTAAATCGTTACTAAACGTTCGATTCTATTACCTGGGTGAAGAAATAGTAGTACACTTTCATTCCGCGATCAGCGAACAGTTGAGCAAAGTGAATCGACGGGCAGATGAAGAAGTAGTCGCCTACTATGTCTGCAATCATTTTCTGATTCAGGTAGCCATCATTCACGTGCTCCCAGTCCGTGTACTGAAACAAACAATAATATTCTTAATTAGTACAGTGTTGGGTTTCGAAATTCGGTAAAACTTGGACAAATATAATTGGAACATTTGCTTGAGAACCTGGAATGTTGAATTACGTTGACAAGTAGAAGGAATAATTATGAATGTAATTTCATTCGTTATAATGGAGATCAGATTGATCTCAAGATTCAAGCAATGAAATGAAGTTGATATGAAATTTAATAAGATTCTTGTTTTAACAAGTGTTCGTATATTTTTGATACGGTATAAAAATCGACTTTTAGCTGTAGTAACGTAAATTCATTCCACATGGAAATATAACAGGTGTTCAGTGTTTTCTGGTACGTTGAATATCGTAATATAATTGGTTTGATGAAAAACCAATAAATTATAAATCGTATAATTTTGATGGGCAGTGTATACGATACGCGTGAAAAGTACAAGCGTAACGAGTTAATCCTGGAGAAAATCGTGGAAGAGACTGTATGGCGAAACAATTTCTGTGCTTGAAGGGAAGCCGAAAGCTTGTTACTTGAGAAAATTGGAAGGCTTCAAAGGCAGGATTTCGTCGACGTACCTGTTGCAGAGAGTGCGTTTCACCGGGCGAGACAAAAAGTGGTAGCGGAACGGGAACCGGAAGCGCGTGACAAGTTAAAGGGAGGTCCATTATTCAGAGTTGTACGAGCAACGGGAAACTTGGGCTTCCGTGAAAACGTTGCGTCGACGAGACAGGCGACCTGGATTCTCGAACGGCAGTTAACTTCCGATTAATTAGCCCCGCTGCTAATTAACGTAGCTGTCGATCGATGAACTTTCTCGATCAGAGGCGACTCTGACTTCTCGCGCCGGGAGTCTCAGGTATTCAACGTTTTCACGCTTTCGTTCGGCTTTGTTAATTTTCAGGGGAACTGGAAACCTTCTTGCGCCGCGGAATCTGAAGACAGCCTTGAATTTCGTGTTACTTAACCATTTAATATCCGAATTGCTGAAGACATCCTTGGATTCCGTGCCACTGAAGTGTTTCACACTTGAATTGCTGGAGAATTTTGCGGTGGAATAAATATACAAACGCGACATCTACCGTCTTGAATAATCACTTTACCTTTAATGATAAATTAATGGCGACGAAAAGATAATTTAGTATTTTTACAGCGGTCAACGAAATTATTAGTAGTCACAGAAGGAAACAGCAACATGAAAGATAAAAGGCTTTTCCATGCTTTTTGTTTGACACCGCGACTACCAAGTAAGTTAATTGTCACCGTCACCATCGCGGATCTCTCCTTGTGAATAAAGCGTAATTTTACATTAACAGTTGACACTGTGTCAAGTCATAGCGTTCCAATTAGAACAGAGAATTTCCTTGGCCAAAGGCTGTAGAGCGACGGCATCGTGTTTGCTTCGAATATCTTCCAGTGCGTTAGGTCACGATTAGGAAGATGTTTAGATTAGTCGAATCTCTGGCTGACATGGACTCTCAGAAACGAACGGATCAGAGTTAAATTGATGAATCGAGGCGCCAGAGCGTGCAGAGTGAGGCAACTTTGATTGCTGAAAGATTACTTTGTGGAGCGCAAGCCGGGAAGTTTAATGAAATGAAACTGCTGAGCGGAGGAACGCTTTTCCTCGGTCGTTTCGAGCCACTGGTCACAGCCTTCGCGTGTAATTAGTTGACCGCGGCAAGGGGCGTCCCGTGTAATTTAAATATTACTGCGAAATTTACCTACTTCTGTCTAATTCAAATATTCACCAGCTAAACATCTCGGAAATTAGGAACTTTAGAATTAGTGTAGGTATACCTTATTATTATTAGACCATACCAGACTGTACTACATATTATGGATTTATTTTATACATAATGTATGTCAAATGTATTCTACAATTATATAAGTTACTTCATTTTGCATAAGTACACATACCTTTTGATTACATTTAGCATGTGTTTATTATATTAGCTTAAATTATCATAAATTAATCAAATCCGCAGTCTATTTATAACATATATTATTCCATAATGTAGAATGCTATATTATATCTAATATTTACTATACTGTACAATTTTACATTTTAATTAGATTGAGGATCTTATGCATTTATAATACAGAAAAAATACATAAAATATCCGTAATGTACGTTGAATATGTTCTACAATTTCTATAACAATATTGTTACTTCATTTTGTATAAGTGCACATACATCCCTTTCGATTAACATGTATTTATTATATTCGCTTGCATTATAAATGCATACAATCAACAGGCTACTTATTGCTTTTAATCTTGCTCAAACCTAACATGTGAAAAAAATGAATTTAATAATTATTGAACATTAACATAATTTTTTAAGATAACAGTTGAGTCGCAACCCATGGTTTCTTTTGCTACTTTGTCCTTCGCGATGAGTAGAACACGACGCGATCACAAAAAACTTTGACCTTCAAAAAGTCGGTCAACGTAACTTTTGCCTCAATTTTCTTTGATAGATCTCCACCGATCCGAAGGTTTAGAATCGCGATAGTCGTGACACATTATTTTGGAACACTCTGTATAACATAAAAAGCTCCTGGTCCACGAATCGTCACGGCAGCCAGCACAATGCGTGCTCCTCCCATTCGAAGGAGCACAATTCGTCGTTTGTGAACGGCGCACATTGTAAAATGAATACCATCGCGATTACCATATCAGCTACGCCAGCCCCGGACGTCGATTAATACAGATGCAAATGTATCGCGTTCCCACTATCATTTTCCAAACGATCGCGGCAATCTCGCCTACGCTGCGGTTAATGAAGCCCGCGAATAGACCTAACCAGCACCGACATGTCTCCAATTTCCTCGTGTACTCGCGGCTTGTGCGTGTGTCGAACAATTTTCAGGCGTAGACAGGGTGAAATTAACGGTTTTGCGCGGCGGTACGGTAATATGATACCGCTGCCTGGCCCATGGAAGTTCTGGTTCAAGGCTTTAATCAAACTTCCAGCCCAGTGTCTTCTCCAGGGGATACGTAATTTGCCAAGTGTAACTAGCGTGTTCTTACCGGCGCGCCGGCGCCGCACTGTGGTTTCGTATCCTAAAAACATCGCTAAGACTGGACAATTTTCAAATTTCCATCACGAATGGCATACGAGGGTCTTTTCGAGTACATTGCACGGGTTCGTTAAAGAAACTTGATCACTTTGAAATTCGGTAAGTCCTAAACCTTAAACGATCCAAAACTCGATTTTCTTAAAATATAATCGCTCTGAAATTCGATCGACCTGAAACGTGGACGACTCAAATACGATCGTTTCAAAATTCAATAGCTATGAAACTGAATCGCCTGAAATTTGGTCCGCCGGAAACTTAAACAACCCGAAACTCGATTTTCTCTTAAAATACAATTGCTTTGAAATTTGATCGAGCTGAAATAATAAACGACTTAGATTTCGATTTTCCCAAAATACAACCCCTTCGAAATTTTATCACTCTGGAATTCAATCACGTTGAGGCTTAACATTATTAACAATAAGAATAAAAGAGTCTTTGTACACAGCACTGTTTTTCGCTGTAACAATGAAAACCTCGTAAGAAACTGTCCCTAATAACCAAAGGTTGATGTGACTTTAAATATGTAATAAAAAAAATAGCAGTATTCGAAAATGCAATAACTTCCATCAACGATTTTCCTGTCCTACGTGCAACAAATAATGAGAGTCGCGAAGAGGAGTAATCGAAAGCGCTCGACCTTGTTGAGAAATGTCCATTTGCGCATACTTCGGGCAATCATCGTTCTATTAATTAAATTACGAAATCTTTGAAGTACTGTACAAATAAATGACTCGCAGTGTTGTTTATCGACGAGACAATTTCGCAAAGCGAAGTTTTTAATTAAAGTATTCCTCTTCGAGGTGAGAATTTGGGGCGAAATTTTCCAACTAAATTTTAATCAGAAATTGGGACTCTGTTCTCGTAATCGCGAGGCTGCCTTCCAAAGAGCAGCCAGAGCTGAATTCTGAGTGGCACGTAAGATAGAATAATGGCCAGTACGCGTGCTCAGTGTCCCTGGAAAATCCCATCGGAGTGGAACGAGTGGCCAAAAGTAGTTAGAATGGTTAACGTTAGGCCAGTGTTTCCCAACTTCCCTCTTCATATGATTCAATTGGCATTTAGCTTGGAATATCGTGCTGTAACGGAGGTCACAGCTGAATAATTTTTCGTGACTGGGGAAGTGTCGATAAAAGTCAGGACTTGGTTCATCCTGAAAGTATTTAATGGAACTAGTGAATTGAACTGTAAGTATTAGGCGTAGAAATTAATTTTGTCTATCTCTTGCGTATCGTTGAAACTACGTTATCGATTCAAGGATTGAAATGTCTCCCTGATTAAATTGGACACTATTTTTCTATCGTGTAATTTTCAGACAATCGTCTCTAATAGTTTCAACGAATGCTATATATCGATCGTCCTCGCAGAACGTTACGCAGCGACGGGTACGCCGGTTTTATTAATTAAATTACATAGTCGTTTGAAGTATTGTTCAAATAAACGACGCGCGGCGCGGTCTGTTGACGAAACAACTTTCCGACGTGAAGTTTATAACTAAAATTTTCCTCGTCGAACGGCAAATTTTCAACAAAATCTGCAAACTGAATTTCAATCAGAAATTGTGGCAACGTTTCCGTGATCATGGGCTAGATTTTGTGGAGCAATCAGAGGTGAATTTCGTCTGGTATGTAAGATAGGACAATGGGGAGTACGCCTATTATCGTGTCGCTAGAAAATCTCATCAGAGTGGAACGAGCGGTCAAGAGCGAAATAGTTAGGACGGGTTAGGTCGCCTCAGTGATTCTCAATTTCTTGTGTATGATTATCTATATGTTTATTATTTTATTATTAGTATTTTCAAATTTTATATAGATTGCTTATTTTACTGTTTTCGTCAGAGTGAAGTGAGTGGTCAGAGGTGAAGAAGTTAAGACATGTTAAGCCACTTCAATGTTTCTCAATTTTTTGTGTATTATTATCTGTATGTTTATTATTATTTCCAAAGTTTGTGTAGGTTGCACACTTTTGTTCACGCCTATTGTGTTGTGTCTACATACGTATATACAGGGTGTCCCAAAAATGTTGAAAGTCTTTGAAAAGGGTGGTTCGGGGGTTGATTTGAAACACCTTTTTCGTTAGCGAAAATATCGTTAGCGAGGCTTCGTTAAGGAGATATTAACAGAAAACCCCGTGGAATTCGAGCGCGGCCGCCGATCGCGTAGCCTATGCTACTGTGGCAGTTTAGCACGAGCCTATACTACTGCGGCTGTCTAGCGCGTAGCATACTCGCGCTCCGATTGCTCGGGGTTTTCTATTAATATCTTTTTAACGAAGTCTCGGACAACAGTTTCGCCAAAGAAAAACTTGTTTCAAATCACCCACCGAACCACCCCTTTTAAGGACAATTTCCAACATTTCTGAGGCATCCTGCATAATTGCAAATGGGATCATCAGGAATGCATATGCAACTAAATGTAAACTTAAGGGATTACAGCATAATATTTCCGTACAACAATCATGTGTAAAATCGTATTACGTTAGCTAAAAGACGATCAAACACTCGGAAATCCTCTGGAGCTTGTTCGTCCGCCATAACGAAAATGTCATCGAGCCCAAAGAGTTAATGGAGTATACCCCGAGATTACGAGAGCGATAATACCGGGAATAAATTCGTAACCAGCGTAATATTAACGAATCATCATAATAAAGCGGTTCCCGTCGCGCTCGAATAAACGTCCTTCTGAAAACCGAATTTGTCGTCGTCATAAACGGAATGGGGACAAACTGATTCACCTAGAAAAGCAGCTTGTGATTAAAGGAATACGTAATCGCATGAAGAGTCATTAGTGTGGCCGTTTTAATTCCGTAAATTTATTCCCTTCGGAGATTAAGCTTCAAGGAGACTCTTGAACGTGCAATTGGAGGCAATGCGACGTTTGAATTTTTCAAAACAGACACAGAGAGTGAGAGAGACTGCAGGGGCGGCTCGATACCATCTGAAAGAGGCGCATATTTGAGAATTTTTTTGGAAACACAGAACATTTTTTCGTTGATAAGTTCAAGGGTGTTCGAAAGAACGTTTCTTAGTGTATACATCGCAATTTTTGGTATTTAAAAATATCTTAAATTAACCCCAAGAAATTCACAAATATGTTTTAAGTTTGATGCCAGCAGTCTTTCTTCTTTTAAGGGGGCACAATATTGTATAATTTCTTTACTTAGTGCATGATAATTAAAAAATTTGTCAATATACTTTCAATTGATATTTGAAGTGATATACTTTATATTAAAAGAATTCCCAAATATCATCTAGTTTTTTAAAGGGTGTTATATTAAGGAGACTCGTTAATTTCTTGTTCCTACGCGTGCCACGTTAAATTATCCGCGGCAGCTTTGATCTCGAGGATTCGAGAGCGCCAAGTACACCGGCACCCTCCTTAGTTCTATGTTAAACCTTGAGCTTTCTCAGGAATCCAGCTAAGGCTGCTTTGTGTTTCGACGCGAGCTACTCCGTTTCCACGAGCAAAACGATCGTTTGCGATGCTCTAAACCCTCTCGTTGGCCTTGTTCCGAGGAGCTTCTTAATGGTAATATGGCTTGCATAATGGCAGCAAAACCCGGGCGAAACACCTTCGCTAGAAACATCCCCGCTGGGTTTGTCGATTTTCAATTGTCGGCACGGTCTTTGAAATAATAAACGACTGTACAGCTGCTACTTCCGTCGTTTTATCTGTTGAATTATTTAAGAGTAACTTGCATAGTAGTATAAATTACACGTCGTCAGGGGCGTTTCTATGCTTCCTGATACCACCGGTGGATATTATTTAATCGATCTTTACTTCAGTAATTATTTAAAGCAAAATTCATTGAAATAACTGTTAACGAGCTTTCGAATTTTTATATCATTCGAGAATAAGGCTTCGTTAGGATCAATTCATATTCAAATAAATGTCAATTCGAATAATTATTTGAATACAAATTTATTCGAATATTTGTTAACGAATGCACGGATATATCCGAATAAATTTTAATTCAAACAAGCATTTAGATAAAAATTTAGTCGATGAAAATGAAAAAGATAATAGAATATAATTCAAATGTTAGACTGACATATATACGTATAATATGAAAATATATCAAATAAAATATAATAATATACTATGATATACAAAAATTCTGGTTGTCAAAATGATATTTTCTACAATTTTTCCAACCGCTTTCGTGATCAATTAAAATGTCCACACTTCAAGAAGTCACGAATTTAAATTGTTGAGTGGTAAAGTGTTAAAAGTCTACTTTTCATTGATATGTCTGGGAAACAAAGTAAGTTATCAGTAATAACGAAAGCGTCGACGAATTGAAATCTTTCCCGATTGAAGCTTGAGCGAAATCACGCGAAAATGGAAACGGGGAAAAATAAGGGAAAATGGAGAAAAATCAACGCTCTAGTTAACGAGAAACAAGACGAAAAATCGATTGGCTTCCGCGGAGAATTGTATCCGAAGGCAACAAATTGTGCTAAAGGAAAAATAAAACTCGTGAATCAACAGAAAAGCACCATGAAAAAAATACAGACGGAAAATATCGGGTACGTTTTCCGCGTATGGTTTATGTTTCTTGATGTCGCTATTTTAACTTAACACGACTCGAAAAAAAAATATAATTCAAGCTATATAGAAATGCAGTATCGATAATTCGCCAATGTCTTTTGACTTGTATACACGATCGCAAACGTTAACTCTTGATCAATTAATGTCACACAATTTTCATAATCTTAATGAAACACATAGATTGCTTAGACATTTGGTTTTACAACTATATGTACTTGGAATGTACGATTAAAAGAAGATGGAAAAGTTTTGCAGGTTTTTCTTTAGAAATAAATAGCAAGTTTACCTTGGAAAGAATTAATTTCCACACGTCCAGTACTTTCTTTTCACTTTCCTTCCTAACGCGAAAACTTTTCTAACGACGGAAGCATCCCCCCTTCCCGAAGCTAGGTTGCTAATTTCACGGTAATATTAAGGAAAGTTTATTTGATCTGGCCGCGTGACCCGGTTTCTTGTCGTTGATCGCAGTGCGCGGTTAATCTGATTCTCGATCGAGCCTATAATTACACGTGACAGGCAATTTTCATGTGTTGAACCGCTCTTAAGTACTATAAGCCGTGGTTTAAATTCAGCCACACGGTTAGCTTATCGACTTAACTCCCCGTGGAAACATTTTGCGGCTTGGCTGACTTCCTTTCGCGCCCCCCGACGCTGGAATGTGTTCACAACGAATTTGCATTCGCCGCTTGTTTTTTCACGGATACAGATTGAACGACAGAAAAAACAAAAACCGAGGTGAACCGATCTTAAATTAGATTCGGGTGAAATTGAGTTATACGCGCTTAGGTAGGCGGAATTAACACGGACAGATTGTTTTTTCCTCGACGCGTCGCGACGTAAGAAATATCACTTGAAAACGGGGAATACTGTAATTAGCGATAATACTAAGAATAAGGATGTGTTTGTGCTCATTTTCATGGGAAAAAAGTAACCGATGCAGTAGTAACACTGTCACGAGAACGAGGACGGAGACTTAAGGTCTGAGTCGCATGGTCCGAGTCGCATGGTCTGAGTCAGAGTCTCAGAATGAGAGTGAGTGTCAGAGTCACTTCACGATTTTTTACAACGAGTGATATAATAATTCCTCCGAAGTGCTCAGTTATCAAAATGATCGACAGGTGACGGATAAGTCATAAATTGCGCATCGCGAATCGCTAATGAAGCGACAGGTTTCATTGATCATCCAGAGTGGCTGCGATTACCACGATTGGAGGAACAACGAAGCCAAGAGTAAAATTGGACCGAAACGTCGTGTTTTGTATTTCAGTCGAACGAACCGGAAGTATGGCGTTAATAATTTCGCGAACAATCGCTCGAAATTTGCGTCGCGCTGTCCCGCGCTATTCTATTCGCGATTTCATCGTTGATTGGACGCGATTTACGACGGGTATCGCTAATTATACAAACGTGATATCCGCGTTGGTCCAGAAGATGAGCGTCATTCCGCGATAATAGAGCGCTGGAGGGCCGTTAAAATGCGTCGCGAAATGGGAGCGCGGAAAAAATATGGCAGCGGCGCCGCGGTGTGTGCGCGCGCGCGTACGTCCAATTACATTGATGGATGTACAGTACGCGAACGCGACGTACACCTCTGCACATGATTAACCTCCTTATGGCCGCTGCACGCACCTGCACACATGGGTGTAGAGTATGGCTTGACGAGGGTGTCGAAAGTGCTCCTAAATCAAATTCGATTTGCGATACTCGGTAATTTATCATAAAAAGGAAACTAATACATGGAAAGTTCGTAAATAAATATAATTCCAATAAGTTAATGAAATTAGTTAATGTACTAGATCGAATTTTCAAACTCGATTTTCTCGAAAACGAAGCGTCGAACAAAAAAAATGTTATCCCTTTTTGACTCATTTTTGCATGTAGTGTCACCCCTGCGCACACCCTGTATAGTCAACTACTGTATCGTACAATTAACAGTCTGGTAAAAAGTTATTTATTGTATATATAAATATATATTGATATAATTGATTACCTCACCTGACCTTACTTGACGTTTCACGCACAGAATGACCAAAGAGTTTCTTCGTAAAAGAAAGAAGAAGTGCAACTGTACTTTGCTAGTGCACACGAGAAAAACTCTCATTACAGAATAATGGAAGCCATTAAACTATATAAAATTTTTCCCTGCGGTTTTCGCTGGTCCAATTACTACGCTAACCCTGTAGTGGTATACTTGCATAAGAACCATTGTAAGCATACAGGAAACTCCCTGTATATTATACGTGTTATACGCCGAAAATTCTCGTGTAACACGACTTCCTTTTTTAACCGTATTATTTGGACGTCTACCGTACTTGACCTTTGTTCGTTACTAAATTATGTTCAACGTATACATCCCTGGCTTCACTTCACGAATAATTATATTCCAAACTGTTTGTCGTAGTTGCATTTACTAATATTTATTCCAGACTGTTTATCGTAGTTGTGTTTTTTAGTTTCGTTAAAAATGTTTTTGTTACAAATATTTTAGTTGAAGACGTTTTAGATTTGTAGATCTTAGATTTAGTTAGAAATGTTTCAATTCCTGTTTGATCTTAATTACTTACATCCACATCCCTTAATTATCTTAGCGTAGTTTTATTTATCTTCGTATCCCTAATTTCACGGAAAATATCAAAAACAACAAAATTGTCGGTGCTACCCTCCTTTCCCTTACGTCTTATAAGTCTTTTACCGTGTACAGATGGTGAAACATTTCAATTTGAGCAAAATTCGTACCGTCAGCGTCCTCCGACAGTACTTTCCACGCGTATTGCAAGAGGAATGCTTTATTCCTTATGTAAGGAAGAAGTTTCGAGGATCAATGGCTCCTATGGAAGGCGTCTGCTGGCAAGATATCAAAGGGAAACCTAATCGAGGATTGATCTGCATAAATCCATTGTAGCCAATTCATCGACATAGGCGCCACGACGAAAGGTATTCCAGGTTCGTCCCTTCGAATCGTGAGTTCCTCTTCGATTCTGTCTCACTTCCGGGTGCATGTTCTCGACCGCGCATGCGCTCCGCGACGTCGAGGGCAGAATTCTTCGCGAATATCAACGAAAGATCGGAATTGGCTATTAAAAGTTTGCGATAACTTTTCGAACCCGGATAGACGAGGGAGCGCCTCGGAGGGAGTACGTGTTTCAAGTATATCCAGTGTGTCAGAAGTAGGTATCTAACTACCCAGCGCGAGCAGAAATTCTCCAACTTCGATGTTACGTTTCTCACATTCGATATGTGTTATCCGAGGTAATCGTTGCCTTCTTAAACTTGTCGAACAGTGTCTTAACCCTTTTAATGCGCCAGAATCCTTTAGTGGTTTCATATCTGCTTGCAAAAATTTATGACTACCAATCCTCGTATATATTACACACATTTGTAATGACCATCAGTCTGTATCATAGGTTATATCGTATAATATGTAGAAGACCATCTGGCTATGGCGTAGGTTATATCATAGACACATAGGTACAAATGTATTTGTTTAAAGCAGAGTTATAAATAATTGAATCTAGAGACACAGAATTAATGTCTACACCTAATATTAATAAAACAAATAAAACACATAAGCATATAAAATGAAATATAAAATAGCAAACATGAAAATAATGTATAAATGATATTATTGTAATTTTCGAAGAGCATTTCGAAGACGATTCTCGTCGAACTTAACGTGTCGTGTTATCAGAATTCCACTTTACTTTGAATTCGCTTCATTGGTAGTTTTAATTTTAAATCGAAAGCACAGAATAATTCAATTTTCATTATTCATTGCCTGTGTCAATAATTTTGTATCCCACGGAATTTACGAACCACTTGCGTTAGAAGAAAAAAGAAACGGAAAAACGAGAGCATCGCCAGGTTTCGACAAAATCCGAGTCCTCGGTATCTCATTCAGGCGGAATTCAGCCTCTTTCACACCCAAGTTCCGGCAGTGACGTTTTACCGCTCTCTTGTTCCGCAGACGTTATTCTTCGTTGGTTGTTTCGGGCGTTATTTCGAGTTCGAAACAAGCGTGCCGTGAAACAAAAGAAGCCTGAGACAGAGGCAAAGGAAGCCTCCAACCATGAGAACGCGACGTTGCCAGAGATGATTTTTCGGCGACATTTCCCTCGAAACAAAGGACGAGCCTCGAATCGAATCGCGGCTGGGAAGAACGGCGATAAATCCTCCGTGGAACTTTTGTTTAAATAATCCGTCCCCTCGGGGATGCGCCAGGACGATCCTCGACGGATATCGCCAAGAAGCTGGAGGAGTCCTGTCGGTCTGTGGCCGGTCGAGATGAAAAGGTTCGACTTTTTCTATTTGGGCGTCTGTGTTCTTTCTTCGCTCGACCTAGTTGAAGAGAAAGGCCTGGGCCGCTTCTTGAACCACTCTGTCCTCGCTGTTGTGTTTAGCGTATCCGTTTCTCTCAGAAATATAGGTCGCCGTGTGTTCCTCGCGGATTAAAAATAATAACGTTCTTTGGCCGTGAGCTTGGATCCATCGGAAGTGGGTGTTGAAAAGTCGAGTAGACTTTACGATAGGTCATTGTGCTGTAGTTTTTATTAAACAATGAAGCGAGTGGTTTTATTAATTATTACAGTATTTGGTTTTATCGAATATCTCACTCAGGAACGCTATTACAAAATTTAAATACATATCTTGTTCTTATTTTTTCATAAGGAACCATCTCGTGCCCGCTATTACATGTTATTCGGCCGCACCCTGTATACTTACTTATTATTTTGTATAACATTTTTATAGAAAAAAATTCTTTTTCAGGTAATTTAAAATTTTAGTATGTCAACTGTTTATCCTCCTCGAAAGTAAATTTGAAAATGTTAATTGACTTTTCAGTCCGTCATATTGTCGTAACTGCTTCAACGCGTGCTGACGCGCGTTACGTCCGCGAGTGTTTCACCTGACCAGCTGTGTTTACTGGTAATTTACAACACGGTCGTAAACGACAAGCGCAGCGAATCGATACCACCTCCTCGTGCACCGTGATTATCTTGTTTCGTACTCAGTGCTTGCCTTCAATCGAGATACAAAGAAACATTCTTTATTGAAATAAAAATAAACGTTGGTCTTAACTCGTTACACCTAAAAACACTTAAAAATAGAGATTCACTTGAGAATGTTTCTTTATCGATATCACTGAAATCATTAAACGAGTTGTTACTAACATTTTCAAAAACCTGGCGCTCAAAGTTTCACGAAATATAAAATTAAACTTTAGAAATTTTTCGATGGAACTTTCAGGAATCGTTGCTGAAAATATAAACTTTGAAATGTCGCTAACAGCGATTTAATGAAATTAATTATACAGGCGAACAAAATTTTCGAATAAACCTCCATTTTTAGCTTTGTCAAGTATATCGAAACCCTTATTGCCATACTTTGGTTGGTTTCCGGCATTCTCTCAACTTCTTTCTGGTATACCTCACCGTTCCGCAGCTATTCCGTAGAAAGGAGTAATGTTCAATTCCTGCAAGGGTGGATTTCACTCACAATCAGTTACACCGTCTGGCACCAACGGAAAATGTTTTCGTGTTATCATATTTTCTGAAATTCCGAATATTCCAATTCCCTTTGAGAGTTCTCTTCGTCCACCGCAGTACAGTGTACCATTTTACGAGACTAGCTTTAGTTTATTCCAAACTCGAAACTTACCGCACTGCCATCATTTTAGCTCCTGTAATAAATAAAATTAAGGGGAACACCCTTAACACAACTTGTTGTAAAGTTCTTTCAAGTAATAAATTTATAATTAACGAGTTATGTCTCGAATATAATTAAAAGTGCATGGCTATAGTGAATATTAGTGAAAGCTAGTGAATTAATTTAATAAACTTAAGTAATGGCTTCTATAACAAACAAAGATTAATGTACATCTTTAATAGTGCTTTTTGTAAACTCGTGCAAGCTTTCAAGCTTATTTATAAATTTATGTTTAAAGGTATTCGTCTTCGATATCATTTTTTGAAAGTGCATGACTACTGTGAATATCAGTGAAGTTTAATGAATCGAATGAACTTCATTTTAAGCGTCAATGTCCTTCGATGCACGTCGAGTCACTTGTTCGCGCACGAACGCGTCCGCCTAGTGCGTAGCCTATACTACTACGGCCGTCTAGCGTATAGCCTACGCACCGCGGCCGACTAATGCGTAGCCTATACTACTGCGGGCGTTCCACCGGAATACTCGCGTTTTGATTGTTCGGGGTTTTCTGTTAACATCTCCTTAACGAAGCCTCGAACAACATTTTCACTAAGGAAAAAGTTTTGTTTCGAATCACCTCCCGAACCCTTTCAAGGTGTTACAACATTTTCGAGACACCCTGTATGCACGTTCTGTAATAGCTTACGTTTATAAGCGCGCTCAGTCTATTTTACTTGTTCACTTCTCTATCATGTTGTAACTAACTTTCATTATATTTTTAAATTGTTCTTTATTCCAGTGCCTGAGTTCCGTTATTTTCCTTTTAATGTAAAGACTGTTCAACAATTTCAACAGCTAAAGCTGAATCGCCAGAGTAGCACTCTTCTTTTGAACCTTTTATAATACTCGATCATCGTGAAATATTGCGGCGAACTTGGACAATTATCAAGCAGTCGTAAAGGGGGAATATTAAAGAGCCCCGGAGTGCGCGATAAAATGTAAGAAGTTAGGGGGATTACACGGTTCAGTGTCGGAGGCTCCAGGTGAGACGCGCCTAAAAATATGAGGGGCATAAATAAATTAGAAATGAAATATCGCGAGAATATGGACAACCACGGAGTACTCATAAAGCGGAATATTAAGACCGTTGGGGTGCGCGATGAAACGGAAGTCGTCGAGGCGAAGATGGTAGGGGTAGTGATAGGGGCGAGACTGGGTCGGTTTCTCGCGATTTAAGGGGTGGCCACTTATCGAGGCTCCCGCGTAACCGCGGAGCTTGATGTACTGGCTCGATAACCGGGGACCATTAATATCAAGTAGGAAACGCGACCAGCACATCCCACATGCCATCTGGTTTTCCGTGTAACAGTCACCAACACGTGTGCAACCCATTCTTTCCACTTACACGCGGCTGCAACCCCCGTCGACCACCCTCTGGTGTAGCGGAATAAATTAAAGTCTTGGAGTGGCTAAACCAAGTCACTTTTTCATTTTACGTTATTTTAGGGATACTGTTTTAATATTTTTAAATCGTACGTTTATTTTGTTATTTCTTTCGCTTGTCCGAATTTATGTAAATTCTAAAATTGTCGAATTCGTCAGTTTCTTGCATCGATGAACTTACTGCGCTTGGTAGGTTTATAGAGTCAACGATGTCGCTATAGTATTTTTCACGGACGCGCATACTAATCACGAGTGCAGTGGACAGTTCCGAGTAATCTGTGTATGCGATGTCTTTCTCAAGAAATATCGAAGAACGTGTTCCGGGAACAGGCTGGAAATATTCCGGAAGCGTCACAGACCGCGCAAGGTTTCCGCTTCCGTAGCATTCCGAATGAAAAACAGCGACGATACGAGATCCTCCTTTTCTCCTCTACCAACTCCACGCGCTCTCGTTACTCTGGAAATGTCCTCTCGAGATCTTGAAAAAAATATACCCTCGGGTTCCATGTTGTCGTATGTTGCCTTTAATAATAAAAATGTTTGTTTCATTAAACAGCAGCAATTCGAAATAAGAGAAAGAAAAAAGAAAAATTCGACGATGTTTAGCTTTATAAAGAAGTAGTTTGTTTCGTAGTGCGAGTGGCGATTTGGTACCCAAAAATTGACCACACTTTAATGTTCTCCTTTCGGAACAGAGGAAACCAATTGTTTTTCCGATTGAGCAGCATAATCAGCGGAAGCTAACCTTCGATGACCTAACGTACACCGTTACTCGCTAGAATTGGCGAGTGAGGAACATTTCCAAGCGTACATTGCTATCTGGATAATACTACCGTCGGTTTTCCAGTGGCGGAGAAAGAGATTGGAAAGGCTTTTCCACAGGTGGCACGACACAGATAGCAGAGATCGCGGCAAAGATGAAAGGGAACGCCGAAAATTGATTTCCGACAAGGTGGCCGCATTTACATAGCTCCAGCCAACTCCCCTCGGCCAACAGCCACGTACACCAACGTCGGTTCTTTCTTCCTCGAGGGAAACTACCAACCCCTATCCTGGTGCATTCGAGTCGAGCGCGATTTGCATTCCCGCGGGTCTGACTTTTGTCAGACACTTTCACGTGCCGATGCACCGAAAATGTTTCGAGACAGCCAAAAATTCCAACGACGGACGTCAGAGCAGACGTCATCGCTCGCCCCTGTTCGTTTCCTACTTTCCTCTTTTATCGTCCGTTGCCACGGAACGATATGCAGACGTCAGAAAGTGTTGCGCGGAAGAAGACGTTAATAAAATAAGTCGACTGGAATATGAACATTAATATCAACAGTTTTAGATTTATAAGTGCACATTAGGGCGGTTATTATTTTAATGATTTTTTAAATCTATGTTGCGCACCCCCTGAATACCTTACAAATACATACGACAAAATTCCTGCGAAATTTCAACTCTCAATTTGAACGCTAACACGTGCCCCAAATCAGAAGTTTGAAATGAAAGTTCGTAATAATAGGTACAAGCTCTAAAAATTTCAAATTTTTATATCAATCATTTCCTTACATATCAGCCCAGTAAATATGAAAATATTTTCTCTACTTTAAATATTTTTGCAATACTATCTTAAAAGTATTCAATTTCAAGAGTTTATGTCGAGTACTTTGACTGCAAAAAAATCACGAATATTGCCTCGATACTTTAAAAAAAAAAAAAAAAAAGAATACAGTGGCTCTGGTGAAATGATTGCTTGAAAATTCCTACAGATGCGAGGATTTTCGATTGAATTTCGCAAGAACGGTTGCGCGTATTATGCAAAAGAAATGGGGGATAAGATTTTCATTTGCTGAACGAAATGAACCGCTCGTTTCTCGTGGCGCAAAGTTCCAGATAGTTTCGGGACGTAAAAGACGATGCGGGTGGTCTTTCATGCGCGTTATCTCGACACAAAGCAGGCACGAAAGCGGAAGAGAAGGCCGCGTGTTCGCTGTAGGATGGTTGCATAATTAAAAAGCAACGTCTAACCACGATGCTAGAAAGCGTGGCGAAGGCCCGAAGACGTTCCTGGCACTCACTTTCTGTCAAAGAATTGGTCAATTTTATTTTCGATCACCGAATACGTTAGAAAATTACCGTTGTTAGAAAAATTCATATGTCATTAATATGCCAGAAAACTGCGCCATTATTGAACGAATACAAATTTCTGATACGTTATTGCCATCTTTTATACTGGAAAACTGAATTTCACTTTCAAATAACGAATGAGCACAAATTTTATATTCATCTTTATGAATGACCAATTTAATTGTATAGAAACGCTAATTTGCTTGTATATTCGTTTTTGACATTCTCGGTGCAAGATAGTAGGGCCGTTTTATTTTTGAATAACGAATGCGAATTTCAAATTCACCAAAAAATTTAGCAGTTTTATCCTCGAATAATGAATATGTAAATACATATTTCAGATTCGTTATTAGCATCCTTTATACCAGAAAATTGAGCGATTTCATTTTCGAATAATAAATGCAAATTTCAATCCGGTTCTCATTATTTCTCTATCAGTTTAAAGACTTCTTTAAACTAACATCCAGACGAACGAGGCAGTAGGTAGTTTACGAATGAATCGAACATTTTTATTTGTAGTTCACAAATAAAATTTGCTCGATTCTGCTTTCTGCACACGTTCGAAGCGTACCCGTACGTCACGAAGTCAAACGAATCCTGTGACTTTGGATTTTCGAATCGGTCACCGTTGAACTTTCAACGTTGATTTAGGTCCAATCGACTATTTGATTTTCTAGTACAACGATAGAGAGCTAGTGACCTTCTGAACCCTTCATTGTAGCCTTGTATATTTTATACTCGATCAATTATGTGTTTTTCTACGTTTCTAAAATTTTTCATTTATCGTATAAGATTACGTTAAACAAATATTTTTATAAAATTGATGGATCCTTTGTTTTGCGCCCCAAACCAGTTGCGCCTGTGGTGGGCTTTTAAGTACTAAATTTATATTTAACCACGCCACGCCCTCGTTACGGGACTGGTTAAAATAATACAACGCTAAATAAATTTCAACGATTAAATAACATTTTGATTGCCTGTGTGGGGCATTCCGGCGATCATGTCAATATAAACACGTTTTAATTGAAACTTAACCAAATTGCAGGATTGCTCCGACCGATATTCAATCATGAGCCCAACAAACACGCTAACAGTGCAACTGATTTAATCATAACGCTAAGAAGGTCGAAAGAAACATTTCCGAGTACAAATTATCTTGCTCAATGACGTTTTAATTCAGCTATTAGCTACCGAAAATGAATAGTTAACAATTTCCAGCCCCTCCGAGCGGGTAATAAATTTCAAACGAACCCGGAACCTCCAATGCGCAGCAACTGTGTGCCGCAGCTTCTGTTCTGCATTTAATTATCGCTAATTTAGGCCATACCCTCCCACCAGGAAGTTTCGACAGTCTACACATTTACAGGAAGTGCTTCGATATACTGTGTGACCCTTAATTACCTCGACCCTTACATTTTTATTACATCGCATCGCTGATTTCGAATAGTTTCGAGGGAACCTTCACTTTTTCAATTTTCCATTCGCAAAAAATCGATACGATTCAACATTTTGAAATGTCAGCTTCAAGATAGAAGAAGAGTTTTAAAAAATACTTCAAAGTGGAGTTGCGACAAACACAAATAGGGGGAGTTAAACTGCGGCATCAGCTTCGAAATAAAGAAATATTTCAACGAAGAAAAGAAATGCTTAAAATCGGAATTACATCAAACACAAATAGAGAAAATTAAATTGCAGCGTTATCCTGAAAATAAGTAACCAGTTGAATGAAGAAAAAAGAATGCTTGAAAATTGAAATGATTGGGAAAACAAATAGAGTGTAAATAAAGTTGCAGCACCTCGTGGATTCGTTTCGTCGAATCCAGGCTCTGTCGTTGGCTAGAGAAGACAATATCGGGTGACGTCAAAATTAATTATTAATTCGTGTTCTGAAAGACGCTGAGGTGGCGCGAGAGGGATGGCAGGGTAGCTTGAAAAATTCAGCGAGCACGGTGCAGCGGGGATGTTGGCGATCGATCTTGGCTAAAAGTTTCAGGGGCTGCATGGATATTCGCAAACGCGTGTTCATAATTACCGACCTAGATCCGCGATAACTCTAGTTTTAGGGTTAATTATAAATGTTCCGCGGTCTTATCTTGGTCTCTGCGTCGACGAAGCGAGTCGCTGACGCTGCACTCGATAGCATCGCATAGTAATACACCACAGTTGACTGAATGGATGTTTTCAACTAATTTGTTAATGAAAAAAAAAGTTAAAGAAAACGTTCGTATTATGTGCTCCTAATTTTATTAAAATTCTAATTTCTAAGGTTTTATATAGAATTTACCTAATTAATGGTATAGACCGCCGTTTAAACGAGCGTGGACACTTTCTTAATTATAATAATTATCTAAGGAAGGTAAAAATTCGTTAATAAATTTCACTGAATTCTATGTATTTTATTTTATAGAAGAATCAAAATTATTTGACCAATAATTCATTAAATATCTCGCGTTGATTTTATTGATATTTAGTTCTGTCAATTTTATACAGAGTTAACCAAATCCAATTAAATACATTTTATTGTATCTTAGGTACTACTAATCGTTACTACAATAACCATGGAAGCACATACCATATGATACAATGCTTAAAAATACTTTGTTAAATGTAACCACGATATAAGTACAAATTTGCTGGCAACTACTGCGTATATCGAGGGATGAGTACAACTATCTCAGAACGACAATTTCACCCTAAATGATCGAGCGAAAAAAAAATATTTGTCAACATGAAACGAACGTGTCAACGAATTCCTTAATTCTGGAAGTGTGGAAAAACATCGAGGGCTACCGGTAACCCAGACCTAAGCCATAAATAACCCTCTTTGTGAGTGTTTTAAAAGCTATCGGTAGCATTCCACTTTGAAGCGGTGCGAGTAAATAATTTTAAAGCGCCCTTCAAAATTCCGCGAAGCAAAAACACACGTGCTCGCGTCTAAGTGGAATGAAACTGATACAGATTTGATATTCACGAAATAAAATATATTTGCAAAATTTCTCAATTACAGTTTTCACAAATCGATAACGTAAATATTCCAATAAACCTTCTGATTTTTTATATTAAAAAATTCAGATAGGTTCAGACAGGTTCTTGCACTAATAAGTAGTCCGTACAAAGGCCTAGTTTTCAACGTAACCTAAAATCAACCGTTCCGATTAAAAGCTCTCAATTTGTCCAGATCCGAAGAAATGCACGCTCGAATATATGAATATTTATACATATCTGAATATATCCAGTCGGCTGGTTTCTCCATTGTTTATGATCGCGGATGGGAGAAAGGATTGCGTTAGAGGATGGATACCGGCCGCAAACAAGCGTGCATACATATTTACGCGGACTGCATCCGATTCTCCAGACAACATCGGAAACGTCGTTTCTACGGATTTCGCATTTATGGAACGTGCGAAGACAAATATTTGCATATGCATGATCGGCCACGCTGCGACGGATCCGAGTGCTGGAAAAGTAAGTCACAAAGGAGCTCGAAACAGAGGCGAAGTATCGATTCAAAGGAAGCGGGAAATTCTTGTCTACAATGGGGGCAAACGAGTATTTATGGAACGCGAAAATCGCGTACAAAATTCAAGCCGCATTTCTCGCCGAGCTGGCTGCTGAAACATTTTCGCACAAATAATGTAACATGTATAGGTTGCTGAAATTAATGTGAAATATGTGTTAGGCGCAGAAATTAATTTTTCACATTCAATCGATTTGAATATTTTCATAAAAATATTAATTCGACATTTCGTTACGTCAAGCGACCAACATTTCACGTTCACAACTTGATTTATATTATGATGAATCCAATTACATGATGAATCCAATTAGTCTTCACCTGATGGACAATTACAACGAATGTATTTACATGTAAGTCTCAACCTGGTGGACAATTACTACTTTATGTATACACGAAATTTTCTAGGCAAAAAATTGTTGCTTGTACGGTTAAAAATTGTGGATAAAAGATTCAACACCGAAGGAGTAAGATTTTTACACCCTTCGAACGTGAATAAAAATTTGAGGCTGGGAGATTAAGAAGCTTACGATTTTTACACCTCTAAAACGTGAAGGAAATTTCGAAAAATAAAAGTTATTTACGCCCTTGAACGTGCAGAAAAATTCGATACCGGAGAAAGAGATTTCAATTAACGTTGGGGAGATAAACACTAGATTCGAACGTGCAGAGAATTGCTCGAGTTCCGCCCCTTGGCGTTACCTTTCGCTGTGTTACTTTCGGACGGTCTTTTTTACCAAAGAATCTCTTCTTCCGCGAAGTGGAGACGTTGAAGTTTCGGTTTTTCTAGAGGAACAAGAATCTGAAGTGATCTGATTTTCCCTTTAAAGACAGCGCTTTTCAATTTCAGCATGAAGCACCATTCACGGCGCGCACCACCCCCATGTACGCGTCGCTGGATAATTAAATGGATGCTCGCACAAGGTTTTACACAAGCTGATCCTTGACAAAGTATATTTTACGCGTCGCGTCACCGATAGGAAAGTAATTAGCGACCGCCCTGGAGAACGAGGGTGTCTTTGAGGGACGGTATTAACCGTGTACATAACGATATTGATTACCAACGGACGCTCCCCTTCCCAGACATTTCCCTTTCGCGTGGTCGCGACCACTGTTTGTCTCAAGGGGTGGAGAAACTTCCGGGCGACCCACCACCCTAAATCCACAACCCTCGACCCTGGACCCTCGACCCTGGGGACATCCTTTGTGCCTCGCGTGAATCGATTCCAATGGAAAGCTTCTTTTTTTTTTTTTAAGAGCGTCTTTCAGACAAGAGCGCAAAGAAGAATGCGTTTAAGATTTTTCGGCCAAACACAACGAATCGCACTTCTCTCAAATTTTGTATATTTATTATCAGACTGTGGACCTTTATGTAAAATAAAATCATTGTAAAGGGACCTACACAAATTGAACTCTACAAACATTTATAATATGAATTTTACTTCCAATGTTTTGTTTTTTATATTATTTTTATATTATTCAAATTTCCTATAAACGCATAAAACTCCGCAGTCTGGTAATAAATTTGTATTTTATTGTTCGAAAAGAATAAAATGACGTAGCGTGTATTCAGCGTGGAAATATGTAGCCGACAAACCCATTTTGGCCCGAGGGACAATTTGCACTTTGCTGTCGCGTCGCAAACAGCAACAATTATTTTACAACGTAGCTGGCATTTTGGTGTAATATTATATATAAATAACGGGTACAGCGTCACGGTTCATGGAGTAACACATATCCGAGTGGAAAAAGTGAAATATGGGAAACTGTTTTCCTTTTGAAGGCTTACAGCGTTGCACGAGGACAGAAAATTGATAACAATTACGTTGAATTTTAAACGATTCCTATTGTACAATTTTGAAAGTATCATCATGAATGTCACATTATATATTGCTGCTGTGGAAAACCCGATGTAAATCAAGCATCCAATGCCACGAATTATTGGGGCTACTGGCTAAGTGAATACCCTCTCTTAATTGAAATATTTAATAATTCACGACAAACGAGCAATAGTGGGTATGCCCATTGGACCAGTAACGAACCAGTGTTAGCGTTTCGGAATTTCCCTAAGGGTGGTTCACGCCTGTGAGAGAACACGTTATGAAATCAGTGAAAACCCTCTAATGGAAGTAGAAAATAACGCTATTGGAAGAAAGGAACACTAAAGATATAGAAAGTATTCAAATAAATACGTTCGTTTGACTTTTCATACTAAACATACGGATATAGTCTCAGAGATAATTCAAACAAAGGATCCTCTACAATATTTGTGTTTTAAGCCAGACTACTACATAATCAAAATGTTCTTCACAGTGGAATCCTCGAATTAATTAAAACAACGAATTTTTTGTAAGGGAAGCATCGACCAATATCACTTCAACTAAAAGAAACTGAAATTTCGATCATGCTAATGGTTCATCAAATGAAAAGACTGGCGAATTAATATACGGGAGTGCCGAGTAATATACATATATATATATATATATATAAAGAAAAAAGAAATTCTTTAATTCCAAAGAGTTGTTTTTCCAATTTTGTCCCAACAACAGGGTCAAAGGGATGCACGGCGAAATTTCGAGGAAACGTCGTTTGATGAAGTCGTTCGATCGAGGAAACTGCGCGTATATGCGCCGTATGTTGGTGCATAGGGTTATACAGAAGTTTTTCAGCAGCTCTGACGTGTTCCTCGGCCTTCAGAGGCCGCCATTCTCCCTGCAATATTAACGCGGCGAAAGGGGGCGCGGGGGCTAACTTTTATCCGAAGTTCCACACGAAATTGCCTCGGCCCTATTTCGATCCCCAAAACGCCCCGGCATATTTACTCTCCGAATCTTGCCAATCTTCTTCATCCTGTCGCTATACACCGTTGATCTCCTGCGCAGGGAAAAGGGTGAAGGGATAAATGGGTTTATTCTCACGCGACCGGAAAATCTGGTCGATACGGGTTAGATAGGCGGCGAGTTTCCTTTTAAACGGAATTATTGACTGTAGACCTTCGAGTGGAGAGTCAGGGACAGCGATGGAAATGATAAGGTTAGATCCCGATTATCTCTCAAACAATTCAATGTCGAAGTACGCTTAATAATTTTCAAATACACTTAGAATCTGTTGGAAAAAAGATAATGGAGGAAATTTGATGGCTTCTAAACTAAGTATTTAGATAAATTGTAATGGTCAATGAAAAATTGATATAAGAAATAGGTGATATCTTAAAACTTTCCTTATGAAATGAATCGAACAAATTACCGATGCATTTTACACCGTACCTAAAATATTCCCAAAGTTACAAGACAATTAAGTAAATTTTTCTTGAGATAAAAAAATTACGTAAAACACTTAATACTTTGCCTCCTAATGTGGTTTCCGCCGTTAGGTTGAAAACTACTATCCTAATTAATTTAACGACGCCTCTCCTACGTCGATTTATCTCTACCTGAGATGTTTTACGTGGAATGCAATAAAGTCCAATATCAGGAAAATCCCCTCGCCCGTCGTAATAACGCGAGCGGAATATTTAAGTTTCGCGTCTGACTCTTGCCTTCCGTTACCACTGCTTGCTGGGAAGCGCAAGCGGTACAAACTACGAAGCGGTCTGACTTGCGCGGTCCATTACTACTTCAGGTTGCGTCTTATACTACTCATCCAGCGGTAGATGTGTCTCGGGGCAACGTGAGCGGAATATCGACTACCGGGGACTCATCTCTAAGGCCAAAGTGACAAACTGTGCCTCTTAAGGCGAACGTACATGGAAATTCAGGTGCGAGGCGACGTTCTGACGCTTCCTCGAACAAGAAGGAATTTTTAACGACAGAACTACCGAGGACAATGAATATTTGTTGAGCATGATATTATATCTTTGAAATTACAGCGAGAATATCGAGATATAAGCAGTTGAAATTTACAACTGTGACTTCTGGAACGCGCTGTTCGAGTCCAACAATATTTTTCAACATGCACATTCGTTAAATAAAAAGAATATTAAAGCCTTCCATTTAATAGTTCGATTATAACCGTTGAATAAAGTTATCTCTATATAAATTTATATTCACCATGCTCCAATCACTCATATCATTTTTCCACTGTTGTCTTCGATCATTTCTAATCAGAGATACAATCGAATTCTGTTTCCTCCAATTCTTTAAATAGAATACAATAGGAATTTACGTCGTGTTAAAGGTTGAGATGGAAGGAAACTCACCTGGAAGGTGATGGCTTCTCGTTCTATCTGAGAGGTGTTCTTGAAGATGGTGTCGATGATGTTTAGAAACTTGTCGCGTTCCAGAAAGCTCGCTTGATCCTTTTCGAAGAAATCGATGAAGTCGTACAAAATAAAATAGGTTCCTGGAACATAGCAAAGCAAGCATATTAAATAGGTGATGCGTATAATTAGGGAGAAATCGTATCATGTAAATTGTATTTAGACTAATCGAATGATATACTCGATACTATCAATATTTATCATTGCCATTGACATTAGTATTTTCTTTGTTTAGAACAACTTTTATGAATTTTCTGAATTCAAGGTCACGTGAAGGTCTCAATGTTCCAAGTCGTTGGATACTTCATGATCTCAGCTATCGTGTCATGTTGATAAAAATAAAAATATAGAATAATAATTCCATTTTAAAAACTTTGCCCTTGAAATCTCAACAAATATGTCCTTGTCGATTAGAATTAGAATAGAATTATAATAGTTGATTAGAATAGAATTTCAATTTCTAATAATATTATTCTTACTTTGACATTACTCAAACATAATTTCAGATGAAAATTATAAGCATGCTTAGATTCATTCGAATACCCTGTCGCTCTCCATTGAATAATTCCTTTCCATGGATTTTCTCAAAGAAGCCAGAGGTTGTAGATAAGAACTTTTGAGCGATAATGCTATCGGAATGTTTTAATCCATCTCAGAGAAAGAATGAGGAGAGAAAGATTTGAACTCTTCGCTAATGCGGCCTAGTTTCAGCGTCACGATAATACTCCAGTGCGCACCCTCAAAATTCGTTAGTTTTTAGCTAAGGAACAACTTTCTATATTAGATCCTGCTCTCCATTCACCGAACTTTACTTTCTACAACTTTCTCCTACTCTCAAAGTTAAAATTCAACCGAGTGGACCGAGATTTTAATGACGTTGGGAGCATCAAGAAATATGTAATGGAAGATCTCTGCAGTCTTCTAGCGCTGTTTCCAGAAATTACACGAGCGTTGGGAAAAATTGTAGGGTGCGAATACTATGGTGAAACTATTCTTTTCTCGGGGTCAGTTTTTAAAGAGATTTCGAGGTCATCGACGTTCGTTTAAATAGGATGAGGTGATTTCATTGTTGTAATATTGTAATTGATAAAAAGACAAATTCAATCGTCTATTATATATTGACTGTGTGCGTGAAACTATGACTTTATAACAATAATAATAATGAAATTAACTTCTACATACTATTACTAGATGTATTAGGTTGTTACAACCAAAACAGTGTAACTTTGTTCTATAGATATATTTCATAAACCCCTAAACAATGTAAATATCAGGGTTTGTTCCTATTTAAATGCTACCACCATATATATAGAATCTGGTCCCGATATTATCAAACCAAATGTCATTTCCATCACTACCCACGGCTACCAGTAACTTTGAAATGGCTTTTTCATTCACCACGTTACTCCTATAGTTACTCCTATAGTTTGCGTTCGATGGGAGTGTGCGGATTCGAAACTTCCTGCCAGAGATTTCGCGAGCTGTTAGGGGTGGAAGTTAGTGGACAGAGTCTTTACGTCTCTAGGTGTCTCATTAATGCGAGTTGTGACTACTGGCAAGCCACAAGTGTTTGAGTTCGCCTCGCTCGAGATGGCTTTACGGGAACGCCCGTAATGCCATGTCCCTGTTCGTGGTCTTCCACGGCCACTTCTCTTTCGTAAGCCTTCCTTTATCCCCTCGTGCGATCGACCACCATCCCTTAAACTCTGTCATCTTTCAAGGAATAATCGATGCACCCTGCTTCCTGTCTCCTTCGATCCACTCTCCGCAAGTTTGCCTTTGTCGTCCCTGGTTTAGCGTCACAGATTTACTAACGAGCAAATAGCAAAGACGAAAACAGTGACGAAGGTGTAACACCTTGTTTCGAAGTATTTACAGCTTTCGAAAAAATGGTTAGGTTGTATAGAAGCTCGGAAATAATGTAATACCATAAAACTTGTCGGATTACGAACATGCTATAGATGCGTTCTTGCATCGCCAGGTGGCTACTGATCAGCGTAGATGTTTTTTTGTTTTTCTTTGTTCGACGTGGTAATACATAACACTTGATTCACATAAATCTCATGCAACCTAATTTCCCCCAAAAAAATAGAATATGTACTCATACGTCTTTATCATGGAACGTAACTGATACTTTTGGTACAAAATATTGAAATAAATTTCTATACGAAAGTGTAACTATACATGTATATACAGAAATTTATTGCAATGTTAAATAGTATGCTGGGAAAAAAATATAAAAGCAGAAATTATTTTAGCACCAAGCTAATATTGAGTGGAAACTACTTGTTCTAATGTGCGAAATTTCTCTTACTCCAACGCTTTTGTTTACCAATTACTTTACGCAACAGAGGTTCCATTTTATGCGATATAATTGCTGTAATGTCTTTACAAGAAGTACTTACTTAATTATGTCGGTAAGGCTTTTGTTAGACCTTTTCCACCCTCGTTTCGATACTCCCCAACTTGGAGCCCAGATAAAGAAGTTATGTTTGTTCGCTGAATGCCTGATACCCTTCTTAAAACACCCCTCTCGAGCTGCCACGTGGAAAAATAAAGGGCTGATCGAAAGGTAGGGCTGCTCGAACTTCCGACATCTCTAGACACAGTTTCCGTGGAAATCGTCGAGACCACAGGGCAGCCAACAAGTTGCCAGCGTCAAATCGATAAAGACAAGCGAGCCGAGGGATGACTCGTCTAACCTGGCGACCCACCCTTCCTTTTTTTTCCTCTGAACCCTTTTCTCTCCATCGTTCGCGCCACCGAAGCAGCTTCTCGATCTCCCAGGCTCTCGCGTTTCTCACCTCCTCTTTTTCTCCATTTTCTTCTGTCTCTACTTTCAGCCTCGACCCTCCACTTTGTTCCACCCTCGTCGGTCTTCTTCACCTTCTCTTTGTAATGTCCCACCCTCCCCTCAACTTCTGTCTCAGAGCCTCGAAGAATCTCGAATATCCTCGGGGAACCGGCTGTAATTGAGTTCTTTTGCATCGAAACCAGCCCTCCTGCCGCGATAAATTCGAAGACACCCTAGAGCTACCTTCGCTCGCGTTATCAACCATTTCTTGATAACCAGTCGCCCTTCTATGAACTACAACAGTTGTAGTCGTAATTCATACGTGGTAATTTACGAAATATCACGGTTTACGACGGTTTCATCGAAACACTATTTTAATTGAATCATTTTAATTTATCTTTTTTAAAAACATACATCTAGTCAAATCTGGAGTAAGTGAAATTTTCACGACTAATCAGGCAATTAAGTTTAAGATTCGAGATATCAAGGTACAATAAATAAAGAGGAATGTATATGGTAAGAAATAAGGGACTTATTGGTTGATCCTTTTCTCCTGGCGATTCGTTGGGGCAATAACTTTGAGTTTATCGAACAGGGGAACACCCTGACCTATTTTCCTCCCTGCCTGGAACACCCCTACTCACATGGGATAACTTATCGTTAGAAGGGCGTAGGAAACGTCTGTTATTAATTGTGGCAATTATTAGTAACTCCTCTGCCATGAAAGTTAAGTGTTGATTCTGTAGGGAGACTCTGATCTACGATAAAAATTGTTTCCAGAACATTTATTGATTTCATTAACAGCTTAAGGCACGTGCTCGTTATTTAATCGTTACGATTATTTTCGTTTTGTTTATTTCTTGATCACATTTTCCACTATTTTTTTATTACTGAATAATTCGAGGATTTAAGAATTCAACGATTCAACCATTCGACGATTTAACGATTCAACTATTCAACTATTCAACGATTCGACAGATGATCGATTGAAACATTGAATAACTGAGTGATACATTGATCGACGATTGAATTACACAACAATTAAACAATAGAACTACTTATTCATTGAAACTTCGAACAACTGAATGCCAGAATAATTTAACAATTGATCTATTCATCAATCCAATGATTAAATTACTAATCGATTCGATAGTTAATTACTTGAAGCATTCAACAAGTGAATGACGAAATAATTTCAATTATAGTATATATTTTTTAAATAAAAATAATAGTTCAGTTATTAAAGAATTAAACAGTTGGTCGATTGAAACATTGAACAGCTGTATAACAGAATAATTGAACAAATCAACTATTCGCTAACCCAATGATTGAACCATTTAACTATTCAACAGTTGGTCGATTGAAACATCGAACGACTGAATGACCAAACGATTGAACGATATTAAATAAATGAACATCGAACTTTATTTTCTTCCCTGCTTTTCTCATTAAACGTTTTCGATCCAACTTTTCCATCCACCCATTCCAAGCAACATTACTCTTGTTGCTCGATATTCGTCTGCTCCAACGACGCAAGAAACAAGACGATATTGGAGGCAAACGCGTCGACGAACCCTGCTGGAAAACGCTCTGACGCAAATTGGATTTGCGTTCAATGACGCGAACCTACAACTTTTCCCCGGGTCGGTTAATAAAACGCCGAGGTGGGTTGCTTTCATTGTAAGAAATACACGTTTGTTTCGGTTTCGTCGAATGTTCGCTTAATGGAACATATTTAACATTACGAAATATTTTGGAACTAACAACCGTGTCTTCGTAGCTACGGAAATTATCGCAGAAAACAAAACGGCGAGATATTCCAGAAGAAAATTAGTCTAAACACAACTCCAGTTGAATTAATTTCAACATACTACATTCAATTCATTTGTCATCTTGAAAAATTTGGAAAATAAAAACCAGAAGGAAAAATATACGACAAGTATTATTGTAATGGTAAATCAATAGCTTCTTGCGAATTGTTATCATTTCCAGTTGAAAGACTGAATAGTTTCAGAGACACCGACTCAGCGATCTTGAAAAATAAGGTTTCGAGGAAACGCGCCTTAAAGTTTTCAATTACCTCTCTTTGCTGCTTCAAATCATCTTCTTGAAACTCTCGTAACTTTCCAAGTTCTTCGAATTTCAGCCGTAACTCGCACTGTGACATCTTTAATACTATAAGCTCGAAGACATTGCCGAGAACATCGATTCTTTGGTAACGCGAAATGAGAAGCAGTCTCCTTTAAGACTCCGAACAATTATAATTCCTTAGATTACAAGGGGTGACATCTCCTGGCAACGTGGAATAAAGAATTCACTCCCGCCTTTATGAAGGTATACCAGCTTTCGACAAGAAGGGCTTGGATGCAAAGGGAACTCAATTTAGGAGTGCTTCCTCGAGGCATCCACGATTACTTGTACCTCTCGATGGAACGCACCACCGTGAAAAATAAATTAGAGCTACCCCTCGACACTCGGAAACCGATGGAGTACCATTCCGCTTACAGACTTTAGGCTGTTATAATTTTGTGGGGCCTGGGGAATGACAGGAAGGTAGAAAAATATTTTTAATTGTTTAAGGAACTTCTTGGATGCCGTTACAATGATACAAAATGTTTCTCGTTATTAAACTGCAAACGTATATGCAAAGAATTTAAACTTAAATCAAAGGATGCTTTTTATATAATTATATATATTTCCATTTACCATAAAGACATAAACATTCGCAGTTTGTTAATAAATATATCATTCTTGTAGGTGTATAATTCTTTCATATGTCTATCATTATTCTTTTGATTCCTCTTCAAATATCCCAAATCTCATTTGTAATATAATACCATGAAGGATTTCGTAAACTGTCAAAAAGATAGCAATGGTTGACATCTTTTACTTTGTTTATAAAGATAGAATTTTGTACATCGAAGCCCAGAACTCTTCTTTGGCGCGCCAATAAATAAATTCGCAGAGAGTCGCGTAAACCTGATGCGATCACAGCGCCGCAGGACTCGTAAAGCCTGGGTTGGGGTTGTGAAAACGAAATTCGTCTTGTTCCAGGTGCATTCGAACGATGCAATATGCATGGGTCGCGCCTCACGTGAATGCTTTATTCTTAGCTTTCTTACGAGCGTTGTTGCGCGTTCCTTTGGAAGATTACGGGAAGGGCGATGGGAAACTACTACCCCGCCGTTATTTCTTTCCGTCGAGACAGACGGGGAACTTGAAGGGAGTAATATTAACGACGGAAAGATTTATGCGGTCGGTTCGCGATTCTTCTTCATTTGCGCGTATCTCCCCATCCTGGGGGATAACGTTGCAGAATTCAACGTTTCCAGGACTCCCGAGGACAAAACGGAACAATCCTCGGAAGTGGGTTTAAAAAGAAAAAAGGAAAAAGGAACCGGGCGTCTGCTGGTTATTCGCGAGCTGCGTTGAGAGCTCTAGAGTCTATTGTTGGGGATGAAATACGTGTTGGATGTTAGTCAATTACATTCTCTGTCAATTTTAGAATCGATTGAAACATTAACTACAAGTGACTTCAATTTCAACTAGAAATTGTATTATTTCAACTAGAAATTGTATTACAAGTTACTTTAATTACAACTGGAAGTACAATTAGTTAGAATTGAAAATTATACTATGCCTGCCAGCGTCATTTTTATCAACGCAGAGCACTTTTTAGTTTTTTTTTTTTTTACCATGCCTATAAACAACAGCTTGTAAATGAAAAAGTTTCTATGTTTTTCAATTACAACAATTCATATATATTGCAGATAAAGCAACGAGAAAAAGATGAAAAATTAAAACTTTTTTGGCCCGGTACTCTAGAACATACAAAAAATTGCAAATATCGCTTACAATTAGTTTTAGACTCAACAAGGCAGAAACCATTCTTAAAATATAAAAGAAATTGGATGTATTCTACGCTAACTGTGCAATATTGAAAGACAAAATTCTAAACTCCTTTTGCAAAACCTTTTAAGCAACAGACAAGATAATAGGATCTCGAACATTTTTGCAAAAATGAAAAAAAAAATAAAAAAATGATTTTCTAATTATATACTTATATATTACATTAATATAGTTCAATCTAAATAAAATCTTTGAAAATAAAAATTCTTGAAAAAGGTCTGAAAATTCGGGTGTGCGAAGTGATATAACCCCTTAACCTCTCAAGCTACAACTACGTGCGAGACTCGTGGTCGGATATTCGGGCCAAAACTGTTTATTACGAGTCTGGCCCGTGGTGTATCGTTCGGGCCAAATATAAACATCACATTTTGCTCCTAGGCTGTCGGAGTTTAATCGTAGCTTAAGGGGTTAACGAGGCACTGAATGAATGAGCCATGAGTAACCATCGTGGCCACGGGAAAACATAACTTTTTCCCCAGTCACGGTGGTTTGCATCTTCAAGTTTCGCTTTTCAGCGTTTACGCGTGTACAAACCCGATATGCAAAAACCTCGCCTGGGCTGAAACCGCCTTTCAGATTCCAGCCGAGGCCGCTGAGGGCTGCCGCCACTCCTAAACGCGCATCCGTACGATGTAAAGGATTTCCTGTCGGACTGATACCGACAACCTGTCAGACTGTTTACATTGTAAATATTTTCCCGAAATTCCGCATATCCTCGCCTTCCAGATGGCGGCCACGTCATCCCGGATGAAATATGAATTTGTACGGTTCGATTGTTGGTCATGCATGCGGCGACATGAGACAGATATTAACGAATATCATTCTACGTTCTCGAACGAACGCGACGTACACAATATTTCATAAAGTTATTATTTTGTTAGGTGTAGACATTAATTCTCTGCCTTTACATTCAATCGTTTGTAACTATAGTTTAAGTAGAAATACTTATTCAACGTCAATTGAAGAAATTTACGTACACAAAATGATGTTTCATGTTTCCAAAAAAATACTTCGTTATAAGTACATACATGTGTAAAGCTTATTCATGTACATATTTTCAAATAAATGTTTCGTTATAAATACATACACGTGTAAAGTTTATTCACGTATGTATCTCCAAAGAAACGTTTCGTTAGAAATATATAGATAAATGAACCTTACAAATGTATGTATTTATAATGAAACATTTATTTAGAGTCATCAAACCTATACAAATACTTACGAGATTAACTGTATACGACAAAAGAGAAATTCGAAATCATTCAAAACGACAACATACACGGAATTCTTTCCCTGAGGTACGAGCTCTGGCGTCCTTTGTTTGAAATTCCTCTAATTTCAAGGGCTGCCCTCGCCGCCCCGAGCCCGTCAGACCGAACGAGAACGATTGCTGCTAGCGGCGCTGGAACGTCAAATTCCCGCCATTCTCTGTCTGGTCCGACGAGCCGTAACGCGAAATTTCGCCGGAAACCGTGGAGACCGCGCGAGATTACGTGAGCGCTTAAAAATCGTTTAAATATTTTGAAGGGGAGGCGCGGTCGGCGGACAGCCCTTATCTAGTCGAGAGCGGATGATATTCGACGCCCTCGGTGGCGGTTTGCGTTGCATTTCCGTGAAAATTTGATTGCAACCGACATCTGGCTGAAGTTCCGCTACGAAAATATTTGACCGAAAGAGGATTTCGCTTCTCGAGGGAAAATGTTTCGTTTCGGTCGTCGAGTGTTTGATTTTCGCAGACTTTGCGCTAAGCGTCCGCAGTCGAGTTTCATCGTCCTGATTCTGGGGAAACTTGAACGCGGTGCCGTTGAGTGATTACTTTATCGAAAGCCGCCTGGAGTCGCAAAATCATTGGCAGAAATTGAAAGTAACAGGGATATGAAAACAATGTACGTAATAAAGGAGAAATATAACGGACGGAAAAGATTCTTCTACGATTTTATTTAAAAAATGCGATATTTAAGAGATTAAGTAGACTTCTGTAGTAGACGTCTGTAATTTCTTAAACCAAAACACGTTCCTGCCCGCTTTAATTATAACAAAAATATTGAAAGTAATGTTCGTATTGTAATATTTTCAGAGTAAAATAAATCCCTACTTGGGTTTAGTTTTTGTAGCTATATTTACCAAGATTTTATTTTGCATAAAGATCCCCTACGATAAATCAACATTTCCACTGAACATAATTTTACTTTCACCGCCAATAAGCATCCTCATTCTTCATTCGTCAAGATTTGCTTCAATTGGCCCAGACGTGCCTCTATTATCATAAAAATTTTAACGATGAAAGGCACTTGTAACTAGATTCGATGAAATTGAATTGCAACAAACGTAGCTGCAGAAAAATTCATCAATAAAAGACGTTTCCGCGCTGGAAGTTGGCTACAAAAAGGTTCATTCGTCGGGGAATATCTTGCGAATGGTATTTCAACGAAGTCGCGTGGAATAAAAGTGGAGACAGCATCTGGATTTATTCGCACTAAAACCGAACGGAAATCGAGATTTAAGCGCGATGGAGACTCTCCGTTCAGCCAACCAGGAATTTCACTTTTTTTTTATTCTGGTTAAGGTATTCTTCGCCACTTCGCAGACGTGTGAGCCACTTTCGTAATCTATCTCTGGTAATTTATCTACCTTTCGACTCGACTCGCAGCCAGAGACATCATTCTTCGTCGTTGGAAATGAAATCGCGTGGCTGTCGCCCGACGCAAGTCCCTTGAATGTGCCGGGGGCCATCTTGAAACTGGAAACAGAATTTCCAGAGTCGTTCTTTAAGATCCAGTCGGGTACTTAATATCGCTGAGACCCTGCCGACAACGTTATTGCAAACGTATCGTCAAAGGAGAAACGAGCGAATCTTCGTGGAAAATATTGTACAGGAGGAGTGGATTTCTCCATTTTTAACACGTTAAAGAGCACTCTTTCTTTTCTAACAGTTTCTAGGCAATATTGATGATTTTTTTTTTGCAGCCAAAGTAATTCACACGAAGCTTTGAAATTTAGTATGTTTAGTTGGTATATTTACAAGATTTTGTTAAATTTATAGCTATCATACTCAATCTGTTACGAAATTAAGTACGATATTCCGCGTCACGTCGGAAACAATTGAACAAATATGTAAAATATCAACAATAATGTATAGAATGTTAAATTATTGTTCATAGAATATATAGAACATTAAATTAGAACGGGTTCAGAAGATAAGACATATTTTCATTTAAGTTTCAATTCTTTTTCTGCTTCTGTGAAAATGTGAATTTGCATAAATATCCGTGGTCTGGTTACGAACGAATCATTCAAACTTATAAAAATCCAAATGAATAACTTATAAAGGGAATTATCGATAATAAATATCCCATAGAAAATATTTTAAAGACCTCGAGCAATCAGAAAATAAACAAAAGAATTCACTTCGTGGCTCAGGATAAAAAAGTAGCTTTTAAATTTGTTTGGATTTAAGTAATTTCTATCAACATTCTTTACTTTAAAATGAACCCGTGGCAGGTAACGACATCGGTCTAGTCAGGCCCTGTAAGTTTTAACGAGACGACAGGGACAACGTCGTCGTCGTGATAACATTATTTGTTGAATTCGTAACTTAACAAGAACTATCCGACAATTTCATTTCAAGGTACACGGCGCAGCTACGTTCCGTGGAAGACGTCCGCCGAGTTGTGACTAATACAAAGCTTGGACTGTTTCTCGGTCAATTAGAAGCACGCAGACCGTTACCAATTCGCGAGAGCGCGGCTAGAGAACTTTCCGCGTCTGAAAGTTTTTCCTCGTTATCGTCGCTGAATCCTGAAATCTTGCGTTCTCGACAAGCGTAGATTTAAATATAACTGCTCCCTTCTTTCGCCGTTCCACGCTTCGTGCTCGTCGACGAAACGAGCCTAACTTCGCTGATCTAATTCCTCGAACGGATGAGCATGTAATGCGAAGATACACGGTTTGTCAAAAAAGTTTCCAAACCTTTTTTCTGTACAAATAGTATTAAAGGCATCGTCTGTCCGAGCAGGAACCCATTTTTTACACGATGGATAATTTATTACACTATTTACACTATTGAAAATAGTCAAACTTTTAGGTACTTGTACCTCACGAAGGCTGACCATAGCGTCTGAAGGGAAAAATCTTTTCTTCTCCGCAGAATACAAAGAACTAAGTTTTCCGGGATACCCATCCATAACACGACGGTTATTAGTTCCAAGCAACAGTGGGGAAACTTTACCGAAAAGAAAAATATCTCCCATGAACATGATATGGAAGATTAAGGAACCGATACAACATTTCTCTATAGCTTTTACTTAAAAAGTATAGTACTTGGATTAAGGGCTTGTAAAATTATTAAAAAAAACAACACTAATATCATTTATATAAAAATTATTGTCACGGGTTATGAAAGATTAATAATTTCTGTAGTGTCGATATTTGGTAGAACAAACTATATTTGCTTCATTACTGTGGAAGGTCTTTGTAGAATTAATTATATTATCTTTTTTAAATAATCTTCTTTGATATTATGACACTCTCACATCAGTTTACTTTATGATATCGTTTTAATAGTAATTCATTGCATCCGCATTTTTTATCGAGTTCGTTTGACACCACCTCAATTACATGTAATTCCAGTGATTGAGAGTGTATTTGTAACATATACGCAATTTTACAACTTTTTATTTATATTTGGAATCCTTATCTTGGTAAGATTAAAATCTGTCAAGAATATATATTATATATATTTCATTACATTGTTTTTTACATTGCATTACATTGAATTACATTTTGCATTGCATTTTGCATCGTATATTATATATCATATTATATCGCATAGTCCACAGACTAAATGTCACATTTTTCGAATAAAGAGCACAGCGAAATCTCTTATCGTTTCTTTTCCTTGCACATCCCTATCGCCGCTAGAGTGTGCCAATAATTTAACGACTCAACGTAAATCCGGTTAACCCAGTTTCAGACTGCTAAAAAAAAAAAAAAAAGAAAAAAAAGAAAACGACTCAGTAACGGGGAGAGCCTATCGATAAAAACGAAGAAAATCCGACTAATCCAGTTTCGGTTCGACCTCATTGGCGACTGTTTACCCCCGAGTGACGCAATGTTTGAGGACGATGTAGATACACGCGGAATGGCAAAGTGTTTACATTAATTTGCAACGCTGTTTCAGGGCACGTATCGCGAACGGATGGGAGAGGCGCGCGCATGCGCTTGTGTACCGGAAGGAAGAGTAGCTTCATCGAAGCGTTACGAGGAAAGTTTCGTCGATCGCGCGTAGGGTAGGAGTTCCAACGACTGCTAGATAGAAACTTGTCTCGTCACTCTTGGAAACTCACCAGCGACACGCGATGCCTTGCTTCCCATTCGGAATAACTCTCGTATGCTTGGGAGTTGTATTCGGATAATCATCTATATACATAGATATATAGGATATAGTGCTGTATCCAACAGGTGTGACGTGGCGCACTGGGTTACTATGGCGAGAGCCTAGAGGATGCACTGTTGTGCCACCCGATATATTTTAACTTCTCAAAGCATCTACACTCTACAGTCACCCCCATCCTGCCAGGCATTGTTAGGCTTTCCGCCGAAACCGACGACGTGCATATCCATCACTGGAATGATTCAGATGTCCAACGGACCGTGGACAACCACTTATCGCTTTCCAATACCCTAAAAAAATGCGTCAAATGGAGAAGAATATAGTGTAGTTGGCGAAACTACTGTTAAGATACTACTGAGCAGATTCGAAAGAATAGTAAGTGGGCCGGGCGGAGCCGGCATTCAGAAACGGAGCGATACGTTACCGAGGTCCTGCACCCGTAATTGCATTCAGGTGTGGGCTGACCACGTACGGGTCCAGGACCTCGATTCACTTCTGAATGCCGGCGCCTCGTCCACTGGATTCGATATTTACTTCAAGAGTATTATATTTTCGTTAACAGAACGTCAGAAGCTACCAGTATGCAAAGTTTGAGATACATCAGTGACCCAAAGGCTTTGTACAAAATGAACGCAAGTGATTCCGAAAGTGAGGCGTCGAAGAAAATAAAACTGTATAGAAATTTGGTGAACCAATAGCAAGACATTACCTATCAGATGTTCTACATTACTAAATCTCGCCAACAGAGTATTCTACCAAGTGATATTCCTATTTGCATTAACAAGTATATTCTTTAGCACCCATAAAGAGAAACCAAAAATTCTGGAACAGTTTCGTAATCTCCACGTACTGTTAACGATGTCCTGGATCAGCGAACCCAGCGAAATCGATTTCGTCGGGCGCTCGAGCCGGCAAATTGCTTTTCGTTGTAGAATTTTGCTCGATCGGGAGCGGCTAATCGGTAGTGGAATTTCCTGAAGCGCGCGGCACGTGCGCAGCGGTGATCAGAGATGCGACAGGATTCGATACCTGGCGCGGTAACGGAGCGGAAGTGGCCGCCGCGTTCGAGCTGTAACGAGATCCAGCGGAACCGCAACCCGAATTAATCGCGCAGAGTCGCCTCCGAGTCGGAGCGTCTGTCGGCCACCTCTTCGCACCTCGGCTTTAATCGAACCTACTGGAACTTGGCAAACACGGTTTACGTCGTGTTTACACTCGGTCGTGAACACGCATGCATGATTAAACGGACGTAGCCAGGTAACAGTCGACGACGATAAACATTCCACCCCCGCAGGAAACCTTCCATTTTTTAAACTTCTTGGAAGAGGGGAAAAATGGAAATGTCCTTTGGAGTCTTACAAACTTTGTAAATGTCTTTGTTATTATACAATTTTACTGTAATGTATCTTTAACCGAAAATCTGTGAAATTGTTAAGAAGAGAAAAAATATGTGTTTTAAAAATGCCTTGAAGTAGCATAAATTAAATTAAATTAGTTAATACGAGTACACTAAGATATATAACGTTATTAAGAAGGGACAACAATGAAAAATATATAAAAATATCAAACAAATTGTGTATTATATATTCTCTAAAGTAGCATAAACATAATATATTTTTTAATAAAAATGTAAGACTATCGAACAAGGATGCGAAAAAATTATTTTCTTTTACTCTTTCTGCTTTCGAAAACACTGGCCTAGATTCTACGCTTAAAAATTTCAAAGCTTCGGCATTTCGCGTAGCGCAGCATAGCATAACTTCTCGAAGCATGAATGTTCAAGAGCACGAACTCTCTGGAACCCTCGAATTCTTCGAATTCCACGTTCTCTTGAATTCCATTAGCGTCTCTGAAATTATACTTGAATTCCCATTGCGGCGAACAAAGGAGAACAAGTTTGCCCTGCAACTTTTCTATCCTCCACTGTTTCGCCATCCGAGACCGATGCTAACTTAACCATGAATTTACATCGGCCAGCTAATCGACGAACCTTTTCAATTGATCCTCGTTTGCATACCAAAAAAGCTGCGCTTTCTCAAAACGATTAATCGAACACGGTACAACGATCCAGGAGACTCGATAATGGAGACTCAAGAACGATTCGAGGCAACGGTTTAGCGCCAGATCGAAACGGAAGTTTCTTTTGTTCGGTAATGCAAACGAACGAGAAAACTCCTGGGACTGCGTGCCGGACCAGACAGAAGGATTTAGACTCCCTTGCTGCCGATAAATTGTAATCAAGCAACGAGAAATTTAGCTTGGAAGGGGAAGCAATACATTACGCTCTGGAATTGGTTGTAAGAAAGAAGGAAAAAATAGTTTTAGTTTGTTATACTATGAGCAATCAGGCTATAAATTGGATTTTTCTTGCATCTTTTAGTTACAGAATAAATTAAATTTGCCAAGTTCGTATGTCAATGTTGATGTTTGAGGATTTTTAGGTCCAAAGAGAGTACTTTATTTATAACTCTTTCAAATATGTTAGCGTCCGATCGATATATTGATTTTCGGGAACAGCTCGGTAGACTCAAATTAATCTTGTAAAATTGAAAAAAACTCAAAGATTCGAATATAATATCCAAAAGTTTGCAAAACATGAACCTTCTTTCAGCATTAATACTTGGAAATAAAAGTGACAGAGATGTTTCTCCTCGTCTTTGTGGAATTGAATGCAGAAAATATTCGTATCGCAGAAGTTGTAAAGATGCAAATTGTGTCGTATTATTTTATGTGAAGTTACCGAAAAATGTACGGTTGGCAAAGCGTTCATAATGGTTTTTCTTTTTAGAAGTAACGTAAAAAGCCTGAGAAAATCTATTACAAAATATTTCATCTGTCTATAGGTGGAAAGTGCGCGCAGCACTACAACGAAGAAGAAACGTGGGAAATGTTTAAAAACGGTGTTCCACGGATGACTAATTCGTACGAAGCAAAGGCGAACGCCTCTAACTAGTCGAATTTCAGCTTTGAACGCTAACGAACCACGGTCGAAAGGGTGAAGATTAGATTAAACGCTGTACCCGCCAGGTTCATCATTGTGACCTGAAGTTTGCGCGAGTTTGCGAATATCATGGCGGTATGGTTAAACGCTATGGGACCGAGCCGAGTTTGCGGAGAGGGGTGTATGATGAATACGGGAAGGGAGTTTCTCTAATTACTCTGCGGCTATCGCAAACGTTGCTGTGTTTTTGATTGTGACAAATACGTCGCTAGTCAATTGGAAAGAACGAGTCCCCAATCGTTCGTTTTTCGTATCTTTCAAGGTTAATTAAAGTTAAAGAAAGGCAATGGAATACAAATCCAATTCTTTGCAACTAATTTTACCAGTTATAATATAATGTATACTTATTGAAGCTGAATAAAAAAGTAGAATTGGTCGTCATTAATAAAGTAATTAGAATGAAACAATGTCTTCCTGAAACAGATACAATTTTGAAATAACATTGTCATTCACGTACATCTACGTCGTTATTGAAAAGATGGCTCAGTGTCAGAATAATTAATATTGCTAAAAAATATTTCGTAAAACCAATAAATAACAAGTAAATTCAAATATCACCCGGTATATTACCGCGGTATTTAATTCAACCCAACTTAATATCAGGTCAGATACTTCGTCAGGATCAAAGTCGTATAACGCCATGAAACGCAAGCAGGATATTGGATATTTAAAGTTTCCGCTACTCGCACCTCGCGGCCAATTTGTTGGAAAGACAATAGTCTGGATGCATCGTTGCTTCTCCATGTCCCCCTTCGCCCTTCTCTCCGCTCCACTTTTACTTTTATCCAGCTACCAAGTTTTTGAAATACGGCCCTACGCAGAATTTACGATGAAACTTTTCGACTTCACCTGCCATTTTTTTCTCCCCACTTTTTCGTTTCCTGCGACGCGGAATCACGGTGCGACCGGTACACAGCGGCGAAATATAAATTATTACAGCCCCTACAGACACACCTCCATTGTTTGCCGGACGGCTTAATGCGGGCGACGATAAATCTGCTCGTGGAAAGCTTAACGATGTAAAGATCTCGATAAATCCCGCTCGAAAGTGGAGTGGTCGGAACAGTTAACTCGATTATTTTGTCATTTTCACGGAGAAATTGTTGGCAAAGACGGACCGCCCTTCGATAATAATTCATTCAATATTTCACTTCGATCCGATTGCCAGTTCGGTAGTTCTGATTTACCGAGCTAAAGTTTAAGCTTCAGCACAGAAACAGATCAGAAAATCGGATCGTATATTAAAAAGATTTCTTTTGTTATTGTCCACGTATGATTTGTATTTATGATTGAATACTTATTATCCAAATTAATTGGGGGACAATAATGAAAATATGGAACATCGGTGGATAAATGATTTGACAATGTTAATTGAAGACCAAACAATTGAGTTAAACAAGTACAATTATGAATTATAAAAATAACAGAAAGGGGGTAATTGGTACCAAAGAAATATTTTGTGAGAAATTATTACTTTAGCGAAGTATAGTATTACTTTAGCAAGTATTGTATGATGTGTACTTATAATAATTATAGTTAACAGAAATCGTGATACAGAGAATTGTTCAAATGGAACGTTGAAATATTTGACGTAAGAATCGCATCATAGCAATGTTATAACATGAACGCTACAAATTCGCTCTGAATTATTAATTATTACGTACCAGTAAATTTTGATTGAATTTCAAAGTAAATAATGTTTATTTGAATAATTATTTATGCGACATCTCACAACATGACTAACAATAAATGTACGTAGAACGCGTACATGTAACGTTTATTTGATTTGTATAATTCATTTCACGTCGTCCCACTTTATGAGAGATTAAAAAATATCAAAGAACAGAAAGAATCAAATATCAAATGAAATATTGCTTCTTTTCCAGCACAATATTCAACAATTTTTAAATTTATTTGACGTGGAATACGAAGAGCTGAAATTTCATTTATTTTGCTTCTAGGCACAAAACGAATTGTATCAGTCAATTTAATTTAATTATTTGACCAAGGATACTTATTTTCTCAATAAATTTTCAAATACAGATCAGTCTTGTGTTTAGGGAAACTCAATTAAATTTGCAACCAATTAGCTCCGCATTACACGCAATGAGCAGTCTGCTGAAGATTGTAAATTACGAAATGTTGTAGAAGGTAGGTGCTAAATATTCATTAGAAACGTTTATTGGTACAATATAATGGCTGAGAACGAGTGAACGGGTCATTGGAATCGAATATCGATTCACCATACCCTTCGACTGTTTCTGTTTTACGAGATAGCGATTAAAATAAATTTCAATCCATCGACTGCGGTGAGAATTCGATTCGACCATTAAACTTCTCTTCGCTTCTAAGAAAGACATGCTTCACTTTCCTGTGTACAAAAGAAAAAAGTACTACAACTAAAAGTTCGTTAACATTCTTTTCGTGCAGAAATATGAGTTTTGAATGCCTCTGGCACCTCTAAATAGGAATTTATTTTGTTCTGCAATTATTATAATATGAACTTTCACAGTTTTTTTTTTATTACTGCATACTGTGCGCATTTTGTAGTTTCTTGCACATTAACATTTCTTATAAATGCATAAAAATTCATGATCTACTTTATCAGTGTCAGAATTGCATTCTAAATCAATTTCATTTCATCTTTTTATCAAAATTTGTTAATTTTCGAGTCCATTCATACGTGACAATTTTCCAAATAATTGCTCATAGAACACCATAGCATACTTCAAATGTTCGTCTTTGAACAATTGTGTACGTACGTGTACGTGATCTGTATTCGACGCTTTGTGAAATCAAAGGCCCCGGAGGTTCGCAGAAAAAAGTAATTAGCAGGAGGAAATCTGTAATCTAAATTGGCGCGGAGTTAAAATCGCAAAACAAACGCAATGGTCGAGGCACAGAAGCAGATAAGAGTCGATAAGTATCGTGCAAGGGTAGGCCGATAAAAAGCTACAAAGGGCAGGACTTATATCCCAGGATATCTGACCCAATTTTCCGCGCTGAAAACGGATAAACGATTCTGACGCACGCCAGACTGCGGCGTTGCCACGAAATGCCGCAGATATCGCGAATAAACCCTCCGATGAATTTTACATGAAAACAAACAAAAGACTCCGAGAACTTCCTGTTACAACATTTAAAATCTGGGGAAAATTAACTGAGACGAATGTACATGAAAACTATCTGGCATATCGTCTGGGGAATTACTTAGCGGGTTCAGGAAAAGAAGAAATTGTTGATAAAATTGAGAACAAGCTAGAGAACGTGCATCAGCTGAAAATGAAGAACAAGTGTAGGAAGAAAAACTTGAGGATGAGAATAGAATAGTCGAAGGTGAAAAAAATTGTTTTTATATGATAAAAAGTTTTTCTTATTAAAGTAGGTAGTGGAAGAGTACCATTTTTGTAGTAGAGTAATATTTTTAGAAAAAAATTAGCAAAATAAGCTGGATGAATGATAAAAGGCCTCAGGTGTGTTTATTTTATAACTACCCCCTTAATAAAGATAATCAAATGTTCCAAAGGGTTAGTTAACAGTTTTCCTGAATGAAACTAAAGTTTGAGTAGCACTAAAATATAGAAGTATAATATCAAGCTTCATTGGAGTTTCTACAGCGTTTTAAACGCATTTATCCCTCCCCTGCATCGTGTTGCATATCTGAAATATTTCCAAGACAAATGAGAAAAGGTTCAGACCTGTTTATTTTATCCTTCAACCGCAATAAATTTCCAGACAATACCAACTTCTCAGTTGAAAAAGAACCACTTTGTTAGTAGATATAATTAAACACTCCGAGGGGTTCGTTAACAATTTTTTTTGTATGGAGCTAGAGTTTTCGAAACAGGGATATATATAATGTCCTCTCCAGCGCAACTTTTCCACCAGAAACGGCTCGTCCTTGCACCAGAATACGGTAGCCAGAAGGGCTGAGAATTGGACGCAACCCTCCCCAGTTTCCGACGGCTACGATTATGAGCCAGGCCGCAGTTCTAAGTTATTCATTCGCTTTCTCCACTTCATCCCTTCAGCTATCCATCCTCCCAGAACTCGGTCAGGAGACGCAGCTGCAACCACCGCTACCCCCGAGAACCCTTACGAACTTCCCAACTCCTTGCTTCCGGACGTGCTAAGCTACGCTTCCGGGGAAAATGTCATTCTTGAATGTCCTACTAAACGCAATCGAAACGCGACGAGATGTCATTTCGAGTTAGACAAGTTAGGCGAATTTTCATTCATGATCAAATATTACACTGCTTAAAAGACAATACATACTTCCATTTAAATATCAATTCTTCATCTGAATCTGTAAAAGTATGAATTTGCGTAAACATCCACAGTCTAATAATCACATTCGTACAATTGATACGATTAAAATTGTCAAGCATTTTTCGTATCCTCAGAATTGGAACAGATGTTCGCGTGGCCTGGTTTAGATAGAGTATCCTGTACATACACGTTCTTTGATAAAAATATGGTTTTGCTTACTTGTGGCGTTTGTAGAGAGACAAATCTTTGACAGTAGAAAATTGTTCGTGCAAGAATCGCCATTTCTCTCAGCGAGGATTCCTTAGTCGAGGAGAAGGCGACGAGGAAAATGGGATTTTTATGAAAAGTTGGTTTCCTCTGGATACTCTGATCAAAGAAATATTTCCAGTACTCGTATGTTTGCGACTTTGAGGAATTGAAAAATTTCTCGACTGCAATTTCCCTGTTTTTAATAACAATGCTCGATCGATTTCCCAATGTGAGTTGGGACAAACGTATTTCTCGAACGTTCGAAAATATCGCGGATACAAATATTTTAATTTTCAGAAATATTTATATGCGGTATTTAATGTGTATCGTCTGGTGTATCGCATAAATGTCATTTGATCCCTTTACTGTGCACAATATTTATTACTGATATTTATATAACGTTTGAAACAATATGATTTCAGTCACGTAGTTTTTATTGTAACTATAATTGTAATTGTAGCTATAACTTTTGCACATTGGTATTGTCTGGAAAATTTTCTCCAAACGTGAAGCAGAGTCGTCGGGTCAAGTCAATCGATAATATCGATCGTGGGAGCCCCTGTAAATCACGAGGATTCCTGATGGCACGCGCACAATCCTTTTTCTCTCCGAAATGAAAGCCAGACGTTCACCCGCGGGAGATTAAAGTCGAACGAACGACTCGCAGCGGGGTGGAACTTCCTGTAAGATCCAATCAGTCGGAAAACTTTATTTTCCCCGGGCTTTCAATATTGATTCATGACTCCTTCGTGGATCGAGCTCGTTAAACGGACGTTCAGCCGCTTGGAATCGATTCAGGAGCTCCGTGGATTCTATCGAGCCTTCCTTAACGCGAACCTAACTCCCGATTCCTTTAAATATCCGTTGCTCGATATCCCGTCGAGAATTTATAACTTGTCTAAATGCAAATCGGGTGAGAAGTGAATTGTTGAAACTTTAACTAATTTAAGGGAACAGCGTGTTATTCGTAGCGAAAAAGCAGTTGCGTAATGAAATGACAGTCGAGCGCAAGTAATCTATACATTTAACACTCTGCACTCGAGGGCTCCGGAGCGGAGCCATTTAAAATTTGTCTTCAAACCCGAGGGCTCCGTTATGGAGACAATGCAAATAATTTTCAGTTCGTAACATAATGACGACCTCGAAGAGGAAAAAATCCGCGAAATAAACAAGTCACGAGGCAACAAATATTTCTAATTAAAATAGAATTTTAAATGCATGGATATAAAGAATAAATTTCTTCAGTTAATACAAAAATGGAATTTGAATAAAATATAAAGGTAAGAAACACGTGGAAGAATTTTTAATCCCCCCGAAACCCAAAGAGTCAACCGAGCTCGAGCAATTAACGCGCGAAGAAAAAACCAAAGAAAGAGGGTAGAATGAGTCGCGCGAAATACCTCCCAGGTTCCCTTGTCGTTTATAAAGTCAGTAGTCTCTCTGTGTACGAGCACTGGGATGTCTCATCTCCATAGAGATCGAATTTTTATTCAAGAGTTGCCAGGCTACGTGACTGGAATCACTTTCAGCTAGGTTGCATCGATGACACCTATAAAGATCCAGCATTTTTACGTTTTGCTTCGTCATACTCGCTAGGCATCGTTAAATCTCGATCGTGAGGCGTTACACTGACGATCGAGGTTGACGTTTCAACGCGATTGTTCCCTTTCCTCAGCGTTTCTCCAGCTTTGATTTCTTGCACCTTTTAAATCGTTATTCATATGGATATTTTGATCTTTGCGAGCTATAAGAAGTACATTTTCCGTCGCGATTTAAACCACACATTATAATATTATTGAATTTCGATCAGGATCGTTTACGTTCGTTCAGTTTTATTCTGTTTAATTTAATGTAGATTAATTTCATTTTGTCCAGTTTTATTCGGTTTGATTTAATTTTTCTCAATTAATTCAGTTTTTGATTACATTAAATAAATTCCACGGAACAACTGCTTCAAACACTTTTTGCAAGAGATTCCAAATATTATAATATTTATTATGGTTCACTAGCAGGCCATGTCTGTTAACCCAAAATTGAGAACCTCTGAACGTGGAAACAGGGTCCAGCGATCCAGGGACAACTCTCGTAACCTTCAGTTTCGATACCACGATAAGGCTGAACGAGTCCTTGGACTGGAACTGGAACGAACCGTTTATCGATCTCGCTGAAACGCCTTATAATAATTCGGTACACCTGCGTGGACCCTCGTTTACCGACGTTCGGCGTTCACTCGATTCCCCGGGGATTCTTTCATACGGCCTGACTGGAGCCATCACGGGCTTCGACTCGATTTTGTCGATCCGACGTTTGTCTACAGTTCCCAACTCTCGATACTCTCTAGCAATCATGGCGAAAGCACTATTTCGTTTTAGTGCTTCGGTAAAATTGAAAAGGATCCTGGTCTTTCTTTTAAATTTCTCCATTTACATTTAGAGCAGCATCGACTTCTTGGTCATTACTATAATAATAATAAAAATGGTATTCCAATATTTAATATCACACCAGGTATTTAATTCGGACTCGATCGTCACAGTTTTTAGGAAGTGGTAATTTTAAATCACTACAAAAACTGGGGTATTTATTCGTTTACTATTATATATTTAGACTGGCAGTATTTGTGTATTTATGGCAAGTGTAAATGAACAAAAATATACAAGGATATGTACAAATGGATACACGTAAAAAAACACACTTCAACTTACGTTTCCATTCTTCATCTGTGTATATAAAAATATGATATGCATAAATATCCACAGTCTAGTGATGAAAAATGTGACACTACTGCCCAAGAAGTGAGAACGATTTCCTCAATTGAGGAAAAAACCTGCCCATATCAGGACGTTATAAATCAGATTCAACATAATTCACAAGAGGAATGAAACAGGACGTGGACTACTGCCAAAAGAATAAAAACTCACGGTGAAATATGAGATTTCGATCGACCAATGATTCACGGTGACACGAGCAGTAGAAAGAAGTAATAATGGCCCGACCAAGGACTCTGGTCACTACAAAACTTAAAACGCCTGAGTATTTTTTTAAGGAAACCGCAGCCATCGTATCGCAATTTATACGCAGAGTTCAGGAAAATCACATCTCGTTAAATATTAAGTGTAATAGTTAAATATTAGATACACATTTATAATTCTAGTTTAAATAGAAATATTCTCGTCGATTTTTTAGACCTGCTAGACCAGGCTACGTCGTTGAAGTCGACGCGTAACAGTCGGGTAATGCTTCTTCTAAACCAGATTTCATATACGTTCAGCGAGAAGCAAGAATTCAATTTTCGTTTACCTTTCAACTAGACGGATCCCTTAAGTGCCTCAGTCTGTATGAAACGGAAGGATTCGAGCCTGATGCGCCGTAGAACGAGGATAACTCCCAAGACTTCCATTTCCACTGATAGTTTCGTCGGATATATGCTTCAAAAAATATGTCTCTCGCCGTTATCTGGTTGACGAGGTCTCTTTCGGAGATAAAAGAACTCGCGAGTCGGTCGTTTCCGCGAAATGGAAGCCCATTTCCGGCCACGGAGCCGCATTCTCCTGTCTTCGACGCGACTTACGACGCCCTGCCGCAACAGTCGAACGATTTCTCCTCTGTTTCCGGTGCCCTCCCGACGGGGAGAGGTTCAGAGGAATTCAGAAAACGCGACTGTGGAACATCCGAACCGGCGGATTTTCCGAGAACGCTCTCGGAAAGCTCGCATCACGGAAGGAAATTAAAATTTATATTGTCTGGCGAAATCGGAGAGGTATTCGAGCAATTTAATTTTACCGATGCAGCAAAATTCCAGATTTCCCAATTTTCTACCCTCCTCAGTTAGCACAGATTTACTTAATTTTTCTTTCATACGTCATCTTTCGGGCTTTTATAGTCGTTTCAACTTTATCGGTAGCGAGGAAAATGATGTTTGCTAGGATCACTAGAGAACGAGTATTATATTATACGATTCCTTAAAAAGCTTATGTTTGAAGACTTAGGTATAATAGAATAGTTAATTATGTGTCTTTATATTCGATCATTTCTATTCGATCTTTATATTCCATTAAATATGACTCAAATGTAACTAATCTTTCATTTTTATTAATCTTCCATGTCCCCATTACTCTCCTCACTGTGCCAATAGTTCCCTAACCATATCTTCTACCCAGCAATTAGGTAAACTTCCCTTTTCTGTGCGGGTTTGTGTACCCCTAATCTTTCTGAACCCTTTAGTATTCCAAACTAAAAGGACCACGAGAGATTTTGTCGCGCCTCGGCTCTCGTGGCAGATTTTTCAGCTCGTTTTCGCCGAGATCTCGAGACAAACGAAATGCATGGAATACATAATATCTTCGTACGAACACGCCTGACGTAATTTCATCGAGACAAAAATACATCCACAGAATCACGGCCCGATCCACGAGACCACGAATATTCCCAACCTCGTTCCGGTAGTTACGAACTTGCCGAGTTTCCCGACGGCCGAAAATTACTCGCTCCATGATCATCGCTTTCCACCATTGCAGGCTCTTTCCTTTTTGATTACAACGGGAAATTTATTAAACGCCCTAACACGGGGCTGTACCTGAACGTTTTGCATAATTTTAATCACCTCCATGCATTTTTAAACCGTTTAACGAAGATAAATGTAAGAATGTATGTTTCTTAATAGTAATTAGTTGTTTAACAAATATTTTCATATCGATTATGAAAGGCCCAAAAAGCCGACTGTCCGAGAATAATTACTTTCCATAGTAATCTTTTCAAAGAAATTTATTGTCATTCCTGTCCGCCAACATCATCATTGGACCCTTGCCGTTATTGATAATAAGAAGGAAGCGGGAAATTTTAAAGGCAAACTTTCCACTTTTTCGTAAGAAAATCCACGAAAGTTTCTTAATCAAGAGAAAACGGACCAGCGCACGTCCACGTATGATAATAAACTTTATTCGGCCGCATCGAAAGAATTTGCATGGAAATACTTTCGCGGCAGATTTTCCAGCGCGGAAAAACAGAGAACGAAACGCGTGGGCGGCCAGCTGCGGCTCCATTAATTACGGTTTCGAGCGGAAAATGCACCAGGAATTCGACTTCGATTCTTTCCTGGACAATAGACCGACTCGTGCACTTTGAATTCCATAATTAACACGGACTTAACGTGAGCCTCGATTAGCCCAAGATAAAACCGTTGGCAATTTTCCATCTGTCAAATAGAATGAAAGTTGCTAGCGTCTCCATACGCGATGAAGTAAATAATTATGAAAATATATCTGGAATCATTCGAGGCTTAAATTCAACCATATCGAATAAAAGAGACGCTATGTAATTATTTATACTTTATTGGACACACCAAATAGCACAATTTATCACAAACAAAAATTCGAAATCGAAATTAGTTCGGCGTAATTGAAAATACATGAACTATTATAAATTTAGCGAATACGCGTGTATTATGTCAGCAATTGTTAATAATTGATTTAAATGACAGCGATACGAGACTGAAATTATGCCGGTAAATTTCATACCGTTTTAACTAGAATAATGCGTTCCTCTGTTATTACAGCCTTTTGTTTCGAACAATGACATAACAGCTCGAACTGTAACTAGTTGTCCAAATGGAACTAGAATTTAATTTAAAAATATAACGAAAAATGTAAAGAGGCAGGCAATACAATTTTTCAACGTTAGCGGCGGAACGTTTGTATGCCCACTGGGATAAAGTAATTTTCGGACGTGAGAAATGAAATGTCACGCAAAGTATCACGTTTTCATACGATTATACTTTTATACGCGGAATAGTAAGAATCGATTTATGTAAAACGGTCCGACGTTTCATTTTAAAAACAAGTCCGAACGCATGTTTTAATTTAAATAGATTAAGAACGAGGGAAATTTAATGAAACACGACACGGACGGTAAGCATTATAGGTTTTTCTACGTATGGACTGATCTGATAATATAAAAGGGAAAAAGAAAATGTAGAGAATCAATTCAAATTAAATGTTCGATTAATTGAGAATGGAACTTTCTATTTATTCCTATTTTAGCCCTCTATGGGTCGAATTTCTTTGTTCTGCAAGCAATTTGCGAGACACCCTGTATACTTGTTTCGTTTTATTCCTAATACTACAGTTTATTTTTGCGACGGTGACTTTGCGATCGTGCGATTACATAGGCATTACGAATAAAACAAAATCTTTCACTATTTAAACAGAGGTTTTTTTTTTTTTTTTTTTTTTAAACATATTTAACGTCGCATCAACCTTTGGTTATTAGCAACAGTTTCTTATGAGGTTTTCTCCAATGTTACATGTTGGTCCATACATGTGCATCTTTAAGTAGCTGGATTATGTTTGTGTCGATCGTACTTCTTCTTCTTCGAATAAATTAAATCTCCGAAGCTTTTCCTTTGTTTCCGAAAGGAAGAATTGCCTGTAAGGAAAATCAGTGAATTTTGCAGCCGATACAAGAGAAAATATGTGACGTGTTTGGCGCGCTGCTAATGGTGTTGGCTAGCTTGCGTGGACAAGCGCTTTTGGAGGAAACACGACTGCCAATTAGCTTCGGGCGTGTTCAGAGGTGGTCTCGAATCAAAGCGCCGCTGTAATCGAAAGCCGAAAGAGAGTTTCATTAAGGCTTGGCCGGGTTCGCGGAGTAACGCGTGAAAATTTAATGAACCGATGCTTTGACTAATGTGGGAAATTTCCAGGCAAAAGGGGACACACCTCCTTTTTCAAGCGACTTTGCTGAAACCTGATTCATTTCTCTAATTAATTACCTCCTAGCTGGTGATGCTGCTGAAAATAACTACCGGTCTTTCAGCAAATTTCGGACGAGCATACGTATCTCGTTGGTATAAAATTGAACACCCAAAGGGCGGTTCATTATTCATAATTATTAATGACTGCCAGAAAACTGTATCTGTAGAATTGTATATCCCCGTAACACGAGCACCTGCATAGAATATGTATGTCGATTTTAAAGACACAAATAAACCTCAAGGCTTTACTCGTTTCAATGGTTTAAGCAGTAATCTCGTTTCGCTGACTTATACATTTTCGAAATTGATTTTCATAAACGAAGGCTCGATTAGAAAAACTGTATTGTATATTTTTCACTTACTTTCACAGGAAAAAATGGCGCACATATAGCGCGAGTAGTTGTTTCGTCGTAAAATACATTTTCGAGATTAAATATCTCGCAAACAAAGCCTCGAGTATAAAAATTGTATTGTATATTATTCACTTGGTTTCGCATGAAAAATCACTTAAACCTCGGTGGTAGCACGATTTCCAATACACGCTGTATTTATCGCATAACCGATACAACGAGCTCATATTTCACAAAAGTTTTTCAATTTTAATGGGAGCAAAAGGTCGCCAGCGAGCACAGGCAACTTGTTTCGGGCTTTTAACGATTCCGCTTGATCCTCTGCCGGGGTAAAATGAACCGACACCGTTGAGGAAATATCGTTTAATCGAAACCGGTATAGTGGAAGGCTTTGCCGCAAGAAAACGTGGAGCTTTTAGTTCTGATAAGCTTATTAGAAGCTTGTAAGTATATTATCGTGGACGTAAATGTTTTAGTGGTACTTGTAACTCGACCGCGGTTTCCTCTCGTTAATCGTGAAAATTGGCTCGGGAAAATCGTCATTTTCAAATGTATCAGGTGGAGAAATTAAGAATGTTTGGGAGATATATTGAAATAGTCATCTGTTATTAGAAAAAATTCTAGATTACTCTAGATTACTCTATTCTAGATACTCTTATAGTTATAGTTTTGTATTTTAAGTAGTTTTCTTATTTATGTTAGTTTTCACGTTGGAGTCTATGATTATAGTTTTCAATAGTTTTGTCATCATTGGTAAAGCTACCTTGCTACCTCGCATCTTGCTTTCGCGTTTCGAATTTAAATCAAATAGAGGAATGCTTGGAATACGAGGCGGTACGGTTAATCAATGTTCATTTAGCGAACGCACGGCGGAAAGAAGATGAGAGCTTGTTGATTATTAACGTCGAGAGCTCTTAGTTGAAAGCACGGAACTCTGCTGGTCTTGGAAGGCTTAATAAGGGGCCCTAAGCGTATTATCGGCTACCGAAATGTCTGCGGTGTTTTATTGCGTCGAGCGTAAATATTAATCTGTCGCCTCAGGAAATTGAATCTCATTGCTGCTCCTCGCTATGAGGTTCAGCACTGCAAAACATCAACCAACCTAATTTAACCCCCTCGGTACCTCGGAGGCGATGTATCGATTTTGCAATTTTGTTACGAAAAATATCTCGAGGCTTTTCGATACCATTATGCCATGTAAATATTAGGGTAATATTACATTTTAGAGCAATATTTTTGTTTTCAAGTGCCGATGAAAAATTGTTTGTAGATGACGAAACAAAAGTTTCCGTGTAAGACGAAAATTTTTATCTCAATTACAGACTTCGCTCATCGAGATTTTCTATTTGTAATACGTAGGGAAGTTTTATGAATTTAAAATAAATATAATAATAATGCTTTATGTACAGGCAATATGCTTTTGATATCAAATGCAATAACAAAAGAAAAAAATCAAGAGTCAAGTTCAACCAACAAGTCAAAAAGTTAAAGTGTTCCAATGTTCGTCGACTCGCACAATTGCAACTTTGTATTTCATTTTGTAACCAGTGCTTTCCATTTCAAATATATTCACTGTACCCTTTTCCAGCAAAATGACACTGTTTAATTTGTTTAGTCCAAGATAGCTAGAGGACTGGCTTCAACACTGAACGAGAGCAGTAGGGACTATCATGGGAAGATGTCCCGACGATAACAACTGCGAATCTACGTTCAAAGTCGTCCACCCACGACAGAAAATTGCTAGCCATCAGCGAAGTTACGGGAGATTACGAGATAAGAGTCTTCACCGCCTTATCAAGTCAAGACGTCGATTATACTGAAGCAGCTGCCTGGTAATCTATCAATAAACCAGTCTCTAACGCACTTGTCTGCTGCGGGTTTCGGTCGTCCAACACGTTTCGAAGATAATAGAGCCATGATTACTTATACTATTGCAAATGCAATGTTTCAAAAATATATTATGCTTAGAAATTAATTGATATACATATAAGTCTGACTATATACATACATATATATAAGTATATAGCTATATAAGTCTGATTATATACATATAAGTTCTAGACTAGAATACCCCCTTAGGAATTATAATTTTGAAAACTTCCCTCTGAGCGAAGTTGTCTAAATGCGTAGAAGTAGATCTGAAAAATGAAAAGTACAAAAAGCTAGATATAAAGTGGGAAATACGATGCATCGTCGCTGATAATCGCGCTTCCCCTTCCGGCAGCTGACATCGCTATTATCGAGCGTCATTAGCATGCCTAACGGCATACCGAACCCCCGAAATTCTCACCCTAAATCTTCGTCTGGCACGCAACCTATTCCGCGATAAGAATCTCGCTCGTTTATCTCTAGTGGGTTTTCGGAACTTTTAAGGGTGCTCGGCGACCCGAAGGATTTTTAAGTACACTTGAGATATTCTGGTATTTATGGATTCTCGAAAAAGCATGTTGTGCGGTGCCCTAAAGTATTTTGTAATACACTTTTAAATGAAAAAGAATGCGTTGCTTCTACAATATCTTTTTTTTCAGTGCTCAATAAAAAAGGAGTAAACATTTGTTGCAGTTCTGTGAATTATCCTGTACATAATTATGATAATGATATCGATAATAAGAATTATAATAATTATTATTATTATATGTCTGTTGTAATCTTGATTCGATTAGGTGTAAAAATTGTTGCTCATCAAGAAAAATCATACATGTTTGAATCGTCCCTCGGTCACACATTCACAGAGAGCACGTGTAGTCAAAAAACCAAATTGTATACTTGTATTTTATATTCTCATCCCAAGATCTAAATAGATTTTTAACAAAATCCATCCACAAATGTTTGTTATCTCACGTATTACGGTACAATATAATTTTGGTTCTATTGAAAAATTTAAAAAATTGTCTTTAATAACACCTTAAACATAATTGAAGTTTACATGAAAAAGTTAAATGTTGTTTCTTTTCTATCCCTTCTGTTAAATAAATAATTTCATGAAATTTTAGTTATTTTTTTCATGCACCGAACTTGTTTTCGTTATTCTCGATTTTTGTGGTTTATCTGTACCTGTAGAATGATCCACTAAAATAATTATCACCGCAAGCCAAACTTCCTGTATATCGTATATCAGGTGGTCGAAGTCGGTTTATGGGTTTTCATTTGGGTCAATCCGCAGAGGAGTAGCTGATATCACGTTTTACGAGCCGCTTTGCGGTTATAAAACTATTTCACCGAGAGACTAGAAGAGCATGAAAAATGCGTCTGCTGGCTTTCGAATTACTCACGTTTTCTCCACGACCAGCGCACGGTTCGCTTTCGTTGAAATAACAGATAGACTCACCTGAAAACAGACGGAATGAAACATTAATGACGCGATCGTCACAGTGTTGTATGCATCTTTTATGACAAATAAATAGTACGTACACTTTAAAAATGCATTTTTAAGGTCTCACCAGGCAATGGTGAAATTTAACCTCTGTATTTGTTAAAAAAAATATCGACAAACGATGCAAAGAAACAATTCCACGAGCATTTCGCGAACCACGCAGCGAGAAATGGAAAATCGCAGAGGCAGGGCAGACGCACAAATTGCCGAACTTTATAAACGAGCCCGAACGAAAAACACCGGGAAACCTCGTTCCGCCCTTCACCTGCGAGGTTGAAAATCAACCGTGCCACGGCAAATCGGTTTCCACATGAAAATCTAATCGTTCCCACCGATTGTCTCAACTATATTTTGCCCAGGACTATTCATGTCGTCATGCATGACTTTATCAGATAGAATATACCCCAGAATAAACGTGAAATATCTGAAATGTATTTGGAACGAAATTTTGTATATATAATAATATATAATAAATTGTGACGAAGTTCCTAACTGTAAGAGCTTAAATTTCAACAATGACCATCCATTATGTCCGATTGAAAAAATTCTTATAACACGACTTTTTATAATGTCAAAAAGCAAAATATGATAAATAACAATAAATCCAATAGCACAAATAGTAACAGAACTGTAATTCCTGATCCCAATGTCAATATTTAATATTTCTAACAAAAATATATCCCTCATTATTCTATATATTTCTCTGTAAACAATTTCTATTAGACAGTTGACATCATTCGAAATAGTCAATAATTGAATAAAATTTATTTTAATCACCGAGAGATATTTAAAAGAAAAAAGAACACGTTCATATCACCTACCAGATAAGTGTAAAATACTTTAGTAAAAACTACCGAGTATAAATGTTTGATAAAAAGCGATCCTTGTTATTTCAAAGCTGTCCTTTGTGACAATCCGCTGTATTTTCGTTTAAATTTCCAACCATTTAATGGAGAATTTTTCCTGCGGCTTTTGTATCGCGGCGAGCGCGATACAATTTTCCAGCGACTGAGCGGTTTTTCGAAATAGAAAAAAATTGCGAACACAAAGCCGACGATAGAAGCTTTGATCGCGCGGAACACTATGATTGGAAATGCTCGAGCGGGCCCGCTAGCAAACATCGGCCAGAATTCTCCGCGCATGAAACTTGTTGCGCCGACTAAATGAAAGTGAAATTGCTCGTTGCGTGTCGTGTACGCTAATGCTTTTACTCCCTGTTTTTCTACTCGGCGTCACACTTTATTTTACTAACGAGAAGCCTGAAAAATTCCTTAAGCGGATCATGAATGGAATATGTAGGATATGTAAGTTATGACAGTAGGATATGTAAGTTTGAGTTTAAAAGAATTTCTTTATTTTTTTAATTTATTTTTTAAATTGCTCATCTATCAATCGCGAGAAACTCGATTACTGAAACTTTCCTTTTTTTTTTTTCTTTTATTGTAACACGAAACGATCGAATCAGTGATTGTACCAGTCTTCGCTATTGTATTAGTATAACTTATTATAAAAAATTGTTAACGCAATCGTTAAATTAAATCAAGTGTTATTGTTAAATTTTTGGAAGATCGTCGAGTTGGCCTAATCCCTTAGCTTGTTTTCCCATCCACGAGGGCAGGCCTGTGTGGAGCGTGGAAAATCTTTGAAATGCCACCGCGTGTTTCACTGCTGAACACGTGTCCGTCGTAAATGCTATCAGGCGGACAGATGGCGCGATGGGAGAGAGAGCGAGGCGGAATTCTATAAGTTCGAAAGGCGGACGGTGTTCTTTACTACCGGGAAACTGAACTTCTTGATTCCGTGTCACAGTTCCGTTTCCTCGTGCGGCCACTTGCATCGAAAGTTTCGCAGCGTTGCACGTGAGCAGCTGGCCAAAGAGACTCCCGGCGCGAAAAAAAAGGAAAGAACGCGAAATTCAATCAATTATGCAAAACGTGACTCATGCCTGCGATCGATACCTCGTGTACACCCGATATGCCGGTCAATTGTTACAATGTATGCCCGCTGATGGATGCTCCGCTGTCATTCAGAGAGCACGAGAGATTGTCCTCTCCAAGGACGAATTTTAAATAAATGGACTTTTCTTTGATTTAATCGAATACACGCAAACCGACGCAATATTTATCTGTTGATCGATTTTTCACATACGAATACGCTGTCTCACTTTAACGCGTTGACTGTCACACAAATATTCTTGAAAATTTCTAGCAGGATTGACCTTTCGACCGCGAAAAGTGTACACACGCCCTCGAGTATCTTGTAAACTCAGACAGCTTGGCTGACCATAGAAAATCAACATATACAGGGTGATTCCTTATGACGAAATAAGAACAAACTATGGAATACAATTTTATCATTTAAAGCTTAGTTTTCGAGAAAATCGAGTTTGAAGACCCTATTCGTGCGTGTAAAGGGGATGAAAATGTGTGTGTGTGGGGGGGGGGGGGGGATGATTTCGATAAGAACGTCGGTTCACAAGTGACCGATTAATCGTTTAACGTCGTCGTGAGCGACTTCCGCGTTTTAGCGCCGTGAGAACCGGTCCGAGAATTTATTGATTCCTTGATTAAAACATGACGGTCGAGGTATGTAGGGTAAGCTATACAGCTATCGACCCCCAGACGGTGATTCGTTATCGGGCTGAACTATCGTGTCGTGAAACACTCGTGGATGAACTTCGTCCCAGCTTCTTGTCCCCGAATAAACCAGGATAAATGCGAGCCACATACTACAGGCTTTCCCTGCCTCGCACAGCCTCCAGTTTCCGCAAAGTAACGCATGGGAGAGTATTTCTTTGTAACATTTTCGACAAGGAACCCTATCTCGTTCCCCAACAAGTCTCTATTTATAGGCAATGGGTTAACGAAATTTTGTTTATTCACCCTCAGTTTTTCTTTGAACTTTATAAAACATTCTCAGAAAAGATCGAACACAAGTTTGCTTACTTTGCTTGCTTAACCATTTTATATAAAATTCAATTCTACGTAGGATTCGCTTATAATTATTTTACGTTGGATGGCATTACGTTTGTGTTGCGTTTCGTTGGGTTTACAGTGCGTTAAGTTGCGTTGCGTTACATTGGGTTTACATTGCATTGCAGTGCGTTAGGTTTCATTGGGTTTCCATTGCGTTGCATTGGTATCCATTGCGCTTGTGTTGCGTTGTACTGAGTTTGAACTGTGTTGCATCCAGTTTGCATTGTGTTGGATTGCGTTGAAGGGTATTACGTTTGTGTTACGTTTCATTGGGTTTACAGTGCGTTAAGTTGCGTTGCGTTACATTGGGTTTACATTGCATTGCAGTGCGTTAGGTTTCATTGGGTTTGCATTGCGTTGCATTGGTATCCATTGCGTTTATGGTGCGTTTTATTGAGTTTGAACTGTGTTGCATCCAGTTTGCATTGTGTTGCATTGCGTTGGATATGATTAAGTTTGTATTGCGTTGCATTGTGTTTGCATTCTCCTCGGTTTCATTGCGTTGCCGTTGCGTTGCGCTACATTGCGCCGCGTTCCCGTTGCGTTTCAGTGCAACCTTTCCTCCAAGATTTACCCCCCGAAGAATGAATCTGAGATTTAATTGAAACCAACGTTCCCAACGAGGCTGCGAACCATCGAAACGAAAGTTCGCGGGACTTTCCTTCAATTTCAAATCTCTGGAAGTAATCGATCTGCGGTTCGACGAGAATTGTTTAATGCAGCCCTCGTCGATGCATTCCATTGTATCCGCGCTCGAAACCGCAAAGTTTGCTCGGAACTCTCGGCCATGAGCGATTAATCCCCGGACCTAGTCGATATCTCTACCCAAAAAATTCAACCATTGAAAGGCGTCTCGCCCAGTGTTGACCGTTTCCCTCGAATTTATTAATTATTGGGAAATTCACCACCACGCTCGACTCGTTCTAACGCAATCTAGGTCGATCGCTGTAGATTCGATTATTAAAATACTTGAGCTGAGTTTTCGCGTAAACTTTTGTGTAAACGTTACATAGTTTGTAAATACCTATTGTGTAAAGTATCCGATAATTATCGTCGTCGAGAAAAACTTTTTACAGTATGCTACATGAAAATTGGTGAAAAGCGGGTTTTTATAGGTAAGTTAAAAGCTATTTTCGTCGCTGTAAAAATGAATAAATATTATTAAACGTAAAGATAAGGAAATTTTCTATAAAAAGAAGAGACGTGAATTCTTCGAATACCGATTCTGATTTGCAGTAATTTTAGTTCATCAAAGTTGACAGACATCCAAGAGTCGAAACGTTATACCTAATAAATAATTTTATGTTGAAATTAACAAACAGTGGTGTACGTTATTCCAGATATTTTTAGATGTGAAGCATATTTATTCCAATCGATTAAATAACTAGTCTTTTCTAATTCTTTAAAACACCCACTCACACGCGCGAGCATACTAGGTAAAACTTTTTCTCTTCGTACAAACACCAGAAATAATAGTTTTCAAACACCGGCTTTATCGCAGGCCGTATAAATTTTAATCCAACGTGTTTGAAACGCTTTCCATGCTTGTTCTTTTGCGCGCAATAACAGATATCTCCTGCAGGTATCCTTTAAATCCTGTATATGAGATATTAAGGGGAAAATATGGGCCATATAAAACACGGTATACTTCCTTACGACCACATATCCAAGGAAACGGTCAGAGCAAAAGAATAATGGTCCGGACGGGGGGGCAAAGTTGTCCTCTGCGACCGTGGATTCGAATTTGCTTCGGACTTTTATTTCTCGTAATCGGACGACGGTATCTCTATTTCCCAGGAGGCATTAGGAGGATGTAACAAATCGAGAAATTATGAAACATCACTTACTTAAGGTTGTTGTTTTCAGATAGTCACGTTCGGAAATGTAATCGCAAACTTTCGTAAAAGTATAGTCTTACTGTTCCCGCACACGTCCATAACGAATCGATATGATTATAGCAACAACGCTGACTGTTACCATGCATTTTCTCTACGTTCTCTTATTTCAACACTTTCGTTACCCGATTAGTTCACGTAACAGAGGTTCTGCTTAACGCGGAGAAATACGAGCTTCCATTTCCAAAAGATTTCCTATCCGAGCCCGTCAATTAGTTGCGGATCGATTATTATTATTTATGGCAACGTTGAACTCCGTGATCGCCGCACGGCAAGCCAGGGATCGGTTTCACGATTATTATGGGCAACCAGTTTAGCCAATCGCAATATCAAGCTGGATAATAGAGGGATTGGGTGACTCGATCTACCCCGAGCGCGTTGTAAATGTACTTTGATGGGACATTAAAATGTATGAGCTGTTTGGAGCGTCGCTAGTCGCGAGAAGGGGGTCCTTTGCCGTTCAAGGGCTTCGGCTCACGTGTCAACAGAAGCATGTTAAATACTTCACGTCGACGTCGCGACGAGGAACTCATCTATTCTCGAAGAAGGAAGATGGAGGGTACCGACGTTGGGCGTTCACCTTAACGTGAGAATAACTGTCTTTGAACTGGTAACGTATTGAGATTATAGAGCAGCTTTTCACTGACAGCGCTTGTTTGAGTTCTTCTGAACAACTACATATGTAGTTCAAGAAGTTTAATTAGATTCCTGAGGTAGTAGGTTGAATGTGGAGGACCGAGTACTGTAAATGGCATCAGGTAATTAAACTTAGCTTGCTTGGCATCTTGTCTACTAGTTTTTTGCATAGTTTTTGCTTTGTTGGCCAGTGCGGCCTCCGAGGTCCTTTTGGCTGGGTGATCTTGTCTACTACGATATGCTTCTGATCATTTCTAGGACAGACATAAAAAAAAAATATACGTGCCGAATCGAGTAACCTTCACCTTTTTCGAAGTCGGTTAAAAAGTATGGCGACAGAAATTAATGCTAGGCGTACACTTCAACGTGTTTCAGTGGAGAATAACTATCTTTGATCTGGCAACGCATTGAAATTGTAGAGCAGCATTTGACAGTGTTTGTTTGAGTTCTTATATACAACTATATGTATAGTTCAACAAGTTTAAGGTGGTTTGGTCAAAAATGCACGCCATATGTTTTATTGTATGTGCCGATGGCCGCTACAAATATATTCTACCATTACTATAACAACATTGATATTTCATTTTGAATAAGTGGGCATATCTTTTGGTTATGTTTAACATATGTTTACTAGTCACAAAGTTCATTTGACTGCATTTGGACAATAAATAGTTAGAAATAAGCAGCTACAAAAAATAAATTTGACTTGCAGTGGAAAAATACGGAGAAGTCGTCCTCTTTCCAAAAAAAAACACACAAAAACAAAAAATGAAGTAAGCGAGCCGAGAAAGTTAAAATTTCTAACGATAACCCAGCTTTTTGAATTGAAATGTTTGTCGAGTTAAAGTGAATCAGTTTCGCAATAGCGTTTAAGGAAATCGTGCGAGTCGAAAGTTTTCCTAGGGAAGCGAAAGATTTCCATGAAGTAGGGTGATTGTGGAAAATGGCTGGAAACTTAGCGAAGCGGTAGATCGTCGTAAGCAGGTGGAAAACTCGCTCTCGATGGAGTTGCATCTGGCATTAAACTTCTGTCATAACGATGCAAAAAATGGTACATAACATCATTCGTCTACCGCGCAGTTTGTACGTATTTTCGCCCTTTAGAAGAAGGTAACAGACTACATATACAATAATGGCTGAGTCATTGATTGTACAAGAAAGTATACACGGGAAATATTAAGAATTTCTAAGGATTAAGGAACTAATGATTAAAATATTGACAATTTATTAAGAATTTGTTGAGAATTAAAAATATTAAGAATTCAATTCTAAAATTAAGTAAACACAAAAATATTCGTGATAAATTAAAAACTTGACATTAAAAACAAGCTTGTAACTATAAATTTGTTCATTTAGATGTCGTAATTACAAAGATATTCGATTAATTAAAATTTCCTTACATTTGTCTTCGATTGTACCTCCCATACATCCTTAAATAATAAATGCAAGTTATTGCAAATGAGTGCAGGTTATTAACATTTGACAAAGATGACACCGCAAGAAAAGATAACAATTTGACATTTCCTTTAAGATGCTCTCGCACTGGTTGCATTTTAGAAAGAATCCCATCGTCGAAAGAAATTTGTCTGAAGAAGATAGTCCTCTTTATGGGGTTCATATATTCGCTGTAAGCCAACATCTTGCATTTACGGTTGAAAATAAGCCCAGTTTATCTCCGTTTCTAGATTCAGCCTGTACACCAGCGAGATGGATCGAAAATATCGCGCGAGAGGTGATCGTTGGGTCGCGAATCAGGTGAAAGCCCGTCGATCGGCGCATTTACGAATGATTATCCGAGTTGCGGTTTGCGGCGACGGGATTGGCCCGTCGGCGTGAAACGCTGTAGGACACTCGAATCCCTGGATATCAATTTATACGCATTGTCAGATTATCCTAAACACGGTTAGCCGAGATATCCGACCAGCGACGTCGCCTCCCAGGGAAATCCAATTTCGACCTGGCACTATCAAACTTATTAAAATTTACCAAGCTTCCGTATCTACGATCAATCTAATCCGAGATTGTGCTTAAAGAATAAAGTGCAATTTTTAGCTGGTCTTCTGTGACTGAACGAAAGTTGTCATGGTCTTCTATTATATCTAGGATCAATTTATTCCAAGACGGTGGTTAACCCTTTGAACTTTTGCTGGAAATTCTAAGAGGCGAAGAGGTGTGAATTTAAAACAAAATAATCAGCTTATAAGGAATGATAAGACGGAACCTTTGAATATTTACAGTTTATTCATAGGACGTTTAGTTTCAAAAATTAAAATTTCCAACTTAGAAAGGGCTTTTACCTGAGATCTCGTAGTGGTTCTGATCCTGTTGCTATTGTCTTAAAGAAAAAAAAAGAACAACGGTCTACAAATCACCTTAAGAGACCACTACGATGATCATTATTCCGCGCATTAGTACCTATCTTTTTGAGGCCCGATGAAAGGTCCAACTCGATTCGTCCGCGAGATCGCGCCGTGATTTTACCCAACGAGTGCGTCCCGGACGTTTTCGAGGGAAAATTACGGGAGACAAAGCATCGCGCGAGGGAAGCTAGCTTTTATTTCTCTCGGCGCGGCGTCACTTTGTAACCATGCGCGTCGCGAAAGAGCTTCCACCGCGAGATGCGGTTAAAGCGTTCCCCTTTGAGCTGCCGGGGCACAAAGCTTTGTGAAAGGCACAAACCTCTCCTTTCCCTTTCCATTTTTCTTTCGGGAGCGTCGAAAAAACGACATTCCTGTCCGACGTCGACGTTCCGACCATCGAGTACAGGAGTAAAAGGAGGAAAAGGAAAAACGGACAGAGGGGACAGAATGCGAGCGCGTTATTAACAATCGCGTAATGAACATATCACAAGTTTTCGCCTTCGTAGATGGTCTTGACGCGCTTATAAATATAGATACACCCTCGTTCGTAAATATGTGGACACCCGCTACCTTCGGTAAACAATTAATATACACCGTAAATTATTTACTATACAACTTTTGTTGCTAAATTCTATACTGGATGAGTATTTAACAACACTGAATAATGTTAAATGTTTCGAGTGGTATATTCGATTTTGTAATGAAACCATGGGGTCGTTTAGATAGAAGAGTTCAGAAAGAATGGTCATTATATCAAAAACATTTGCGGTGAAATATTATAAAATAAATGAGGTAATATTATTTCGGATACAAGTTTGGTAAAAGAAATTTGAACATTATCTAGTTATTTCTATAGTCTTTTATCGTTACATTTACGTTGCAATTGAATTATATAAATGAATCTGCAATGTAATTGAAATGCAATGTAATTGAATTCTTTAAAAAAATATAACGAAGAAGTTTCTTTTAATTTATGAATAATAACATGTATTCTTTTCTGTAGCTGTAAAAATATGAATTTGCATAAGTATCCGCAGTCTTACTATAAACCAAACTGTTCGAATATGAAAATAAGTCAGTGTAAATCACTCGCGATAGAAAACTAACAAAGCCTAGAAATTTGGGATGTTTTCATTGTGTGGATGATCTCAAACTGGATCGAAGAGAGCTAACAAAGCCCATGATCCAATTTGCTAATACATCTGTCAAATTCATCGAAATATTAATATCGATGGTGAAACGACGCGGAAGTTCGCGTGACCAAACACCACTGTTCATTTCTTGTTCTTGATCAAAAATTATGGATAATGAAGAATGTTCCATTTGTGCTATATAAATGAACGATGCGTGTCGTGAACATCTGCTATTTATTATTGCCAGCATGCCGCTTGAAACGGACTGCATGGAAAGAGAAATGCATCCTGCACACCTGCAGCGATTAATATTAAATTTAGCATAGAAACCCTTTTCGAGAATAGCGAGGCGCGCTCGAAGAATTACTTCCGGCATTGTCGTCGAATCGGTACCATTTATGGCAGAGAAATGTCTCGACCTGACGATGCATTATTAACACTTAATTGAGCGTGTAGCATTGACAAGCACGCGTCTAAGGTACATTTCTATGAAATGTCAAATGCTTTTCGCAAGAACATTTTCCATTTTGCTAAGAACTGAATGCCATTTATGGCAGGGAAGTGGTTCGACTTGATGTTTCGTTAATTGTGCGTTTAATTTAATTGAAATGTAACGTGAAATTAAACGTAATTGAAATGCAATGTAATTGAATTCTTTAAAAAAATATAACGAAGAAGTTTACTTCAATTTATGAATAATAACACATATATTTATTACTGATAATTACTTCTTTCTATTTAAAACCTACAAATAGTTTTTTTCGCCATTTACTATTCCTCAATTTGATTACCCACCTCATAATTCGTCATTCATACTCAATTATATTTTCATTCAATGAAATAAGACGTCCGAATTACAAATTACAATGCAGTCGAATTACGATGTAACTAAATCACTTTGTAACGATACAGCATAGATAAATTCATAAAGTAATTAAATTGTAATTGTGCAGAATTCTGTCTTGAATAATTAACGAGGTATGTCTGCAGTAAGACTTTGAAGTTTTCGATTTACTCGCGAATTTGCGTACGGTCGTAGCGATTCGGTGAATAATCGACTCAAAAGCACGTCACACGGCGATCGGTTGGATGTAATTTCGATGGACGATAATCTCGAAACGTGGGAGGACAGAGTGGAATCCTCGATGGCACGTAATTGCAGATAGACGCGAAAGCATCGCGACGGGCCAAGCTAGACTAGCAGACACGAAAACGTACGGGCGTCTCCCGTGTTCTCTGTGCAGCAATGACAAATGGAATTTCCAGATGTCTCCGTCGAGAGGCGACTGCAGATGCGATCGATTTATGCGACACTCGAAATTATTACTCGGCTAGAAGCAGTCGCAGTCTGTGATCGTTCACCCGTTACATCGTCGTGTAAACTTTCCTGGAGATCCTGAGTAATTTATCTAGACTCTGGCGAGAATTGTATAAGAATCTTCGAATAACTGAAACGAAATGAGTAAGGTGGAACTAGAGTTGCAAATAGACTGTGGATATTTGTGCGAATTCACATGTTCACGGATGCAGAAAAAGAATCGAAACTTAAATGAAAATATGTCTCATCTTTAAAACGGTATAACATACACATTATTGTTGATACTTTATACATGTTTTTATTTGTGCACAATCGCAAAGACATTTCCATATTTTTATTTGCCAGAAATGCATAAATATGTTATAAAATAAACTAACGTTACAAAATTACTCACGAAAATTCATGCAAAGCAAATACAATTGAACGTGTGTTTACAATAACTCAAAAGCCATTATTCTCTTATTTAGTTATTTGTAACGCGAACGAACCAGTAATGGTCTTTGATAGGGCATTATTCATTGAATAACGAGGTAACGGTGAACTACATATTTTGGTACAGTGATAACGTCTGAAAATACTCACGAGGAAAAGAGTAGTAGCGGCTGATACTGATTTCAGTGAGATTGGTATGGGATAGTAGATCTATAACCACGAAAACCACATGTACGATATTATCCTCAACTTGGAATAATAGAATCCGTAACTTTTGAATACAGAGAGCTTGAGATATGAGAAACTTCGTTTGCCCGGTATGTGCTAATAATCGTACCGTTTCGTCAGCAGCAGTAATGGCGTAAAGGAAGCATAGTTTCATTCTAACTTTTTAGTCTAGAATAAATTGTGCTGGAACAAATTTTTCTCTCGCATTGCTAACTTTTAACGAGTAATTCAGTAGACATCAACGAAACATTCGGTATGTGCCGACACGTTTTTGATAGAAAATAATTAAATTTGTGCTGACATGGATAATAGGAACTTTAGGTGATACTTTGAAATAGAGAAAATCAAGATTAAGAAAATAGAAGATGCTGAAAACGCAGATTTCAATATTTTATACGCTCTTCAGCAATTTTTTCCGGATTTGAAATTTTCCATTCGGCCGATAGTTTTGGAGTTAGAGCTCTGTATCACTTAGGCTGGGACACCCTGTATAATTGTTGTGGAAGGCTCAGGTGTATACCATAAAAAAAAAAAATATTGAAGGAAAACTAATAATAAGCCAACAAAATAGACTCTAATAAAGAGCCACGAAGTATAAGTTGAAGTTAAATTCTAATTCTCAAAAATATACTATAAGTCGTCGCTAATGATTTTGCAGTCGACGTTAAGGAATGAAAATGAAGAAAAAGAAAAAGAAGTTCTGTTAATTTTTTCACAAAGAAAAATTCACTTTCCATACAATTCAATAGGAACATATTCTACTCGACATCCCATTCGAGAAGAATCGTGGCACAACGATCGAGGCGAACTCGCGGCGTCGCGACGGGTGAAATCTGCCTCAACTTTCCTCGATTCGACTCGGTTGTCTGTGGTTTTAAGCACGAGACTCGCAGGCCGAATATCTGATGAGGAACGTCAGCTCCTGTGACGAATGTTGAAAAGGATCCTCGCGTTCCGGAACGTTCGTGTTCATCGAAACTTAACGAGGTTTTAATTGCAGCATCTTGGACACAAAAGTTCTTTCCTGGGACGTTTATGAACCTCGCGATGGAGAGGACAGCGAGGAAGATCGATTATCGAGCTACTTTCGTCTCGAGAAGGTTTTTTGGCAAGCTAGCGAGAGAAGTTTATAAACTTTCTCCACTTTTGGAAAAGAACTTTTGAGTTATGAGGAATTGGCAATTTCGCGCTGGAAATTAGGAGACTTCTGGAAGCCTGAAGTTTCAGTTGGAATATTAGGCGAATACAGAACTTCCGTCGGAGAATTTCGAGAGTCCGTTTCGCATTCTGAAACGTCAAGTGTACCGAAAAATCCACGGCTTCGGTCACGGTCAGACACGGCTTCATTCCGGGTTCCGTTATGTCCGGTCCCTATTTTCCCGATATTCCCTATATTCCCTATGTGCATCATCGACGCGTTGCCAAACTTCGCATTCTTTGTAACAACGAGACAGAACGATGCCATTTACAAACTCCGCATGTTCCACCTACAACAAAGTGTTTGTGGCGAGTGTCAGTGTTAGAGAGTTAACAAGGGTACTGTAGCTTCTTCAATCTACAAATTGCCCCGACGTGAGGAGGGCGAGTAAATAAAAGAGTCGATTAAAGAAGTCTCCGTTGCGGTTCCTACAAGCCCATAGTCCACGACCATCTAGCGAAGAGCCCTTCAGCTTGTTACGGCGTGTTTTCGGTCCGTTGTCATCTTGGACTTTCAATTTAGGAGGAACTTCGTCTGAGGGTCGTAACAAGTCCGAGGAAAAAGCTATGCGAGGCTTTGTGCTTTGGGTCTCGTTCGCCATCTTCTTGAATCGACTCTAATAACGTCGCTCGAGAGGATCAGTCGCCAATTTCGAGCTAGACCCATTCTGATTAACTTTTTGCTGAATTAATTCGTCACTTCTAATGTTTATGCACATTAATATTTTTAACGCGAACGAACATAATGAATTGTAATGAAAAATTTATCTGGAAACATCAAACGTATCATTTAATTTAGACTTTCTTCTATAGACGTAGAGGTTACGAATACTTTTCTTCGGGTGAAATAATAAATTCCAAAAAATGTCCGCGTTATCGTTCTCTCAAAAGAAGGATTCCGGGATTCGATGGCCAGAGGGTGGCAGACGTCTGATTATTTCTGTGATTTCAAAGGCAAAGACGACTGCTCGGTTCGATGGATAAACGAGGAACGTATCAACGTGGTAGCAGGAAAAGCTTGTGGCGCGTTCCTTGAAAACACACGCGATTGTTATCGACATCCGTCGAAATCCCACTTGAATTCTAATCCCTGTGGTCAAACCGTCCGCGTCGTCTCTTTCCGCTCGTACGTCGAATACTGACAACATGTTGCTCAGTCGTTGGATGCTGGCCCGTGCCAGCATGCACGTTCGTCACGATATTCTCTAGGAAAAGAATTTTCTCGCATTTCTTTCTACTTTCAATTATTCCCCACCCACTGTTTTATTTCTCGCTGTGTTTCGTTAGGTTCCGATCGATCCAATCACGATCGGAACTGCAGTTTCGACTAAAATATACGAGATAGTACATACAATGACAATAGTTTTAACAAGCTATATTGGCAAGTATCATTTTATTCATTCTTCGTAGTTACGTTCCATGATTATGACGTACGAATATGTGTACATTTCATATTATGTGAAATTTATGTGAAATTATGTGTAAAAAATAAAGTATTTAAAGTGTTTAGAGTAACTCATTAAGAGGGCTATTAATAACAAGTACCACTTGCGGAATATAATATTTGCAAGAGCCACAAGTTGCTCCTGAAGTCTGACGTGACCGAACCGAATGATTCTTCGAGCCTTCCTGCTAGTACGAACGATCTCTACGATTTTTTTTTGTATCGTTTCTACCCCGTTCCACGAACGTACTTTCTAAGTTCTCCTGGACCCCTCCGCTTCTCCAAAGTCAATTTATCCGATGACCAGTTAATCTGAAAGTTTGTCGCGGTTCCCAGGCTGTCAGATACACGCTGGTACAACGAATAAGAAACAAGGAGTAATGTCATTACTTCGACGAGACTTGGCGAATGGCCAGATTCAACAGATGCGCAGGAACCATGTTAAAACCAGCCACGAGACCTACTGAAATTGAGACGAGACGCTCGAATAATAGCTACAGCCGTTTCCCTCTAATTGACTTTTCCAGCTAAAGGCCGATCAATTTCTCGATTAATCGACCGAACGATTCTTCAACTTCGTATGATTCCAATGGAGAGTGTTTGTTATTTCGTCCTGTACGCGACAATGATTGGTTCAAATTGGTACAACTTCCTGCAGTATATAATATTATCGAAATAATATTCATTGACTCACGAAATTGATCAGATAACGGTCTGCATTGTATATTTTATACAAGCAAAGAGTAATCGTTAATTGTAAATTTTTGGAAATGTACTTAACCCATGTGTTGTACTTGAATACCCATTTCTATGTTTTCCGCGTACTGTATAAAGTGTTTTTGTAAAAATATCAAAAAACCATTGCCAATCCCCATTCTGTAGACACTTTAACATCGACTTACTTTCTTAAACAAAAGATTTAGGCAAACAGTTCTAAATATTAAACTATCAATCGACCGTGAACTTTTTGGTTGTTGACGCAAAGGTTAATATACCGCGTGAATCCACCAGTTTGATTTTCTATCTATTTGTTTGCATTAATTCAATAATCAGCATGTTTAAATAAATAAAACTGATCAAAACGTAAATACAGTTTTAAATTACATCAAAGTATTCAAATTTTATGAAATTATTTAAATTATATCGAACATATCAAAATATAAATCTACTCTGACTCTTTAGTTCTCCTTGTTAACTAAGATGTAATATTCATTCACGTAAATATAGTTTTTAAGAAACAGTTTTATATCGTATCAAAAATATCATAACATCTGACTTTATATTTCTCTTTAACTAAGATATAATACTCATTCGCAACCAGAGAGAACTTTTGTTTCATTCGTTGCAAGTGTTTTAATACAAATGTTCGCACCCTAGTTAGAGTATTTCACGCAATCGTATGTTGATTGTATTTAACATAACCATTAGGTGATTTAGGATTACACGATTACCGCACGTGTTGTATAGATGCGTTAGACAGTCCCGTGCTCATGAATATGCATGATTCTTGTTTCTATCATTTGTACGAGTCAATTTTGTGATTTGATTTATGGGACACTTGTGTTCTATTTCCTCGCTAACAGACCGCCCGCCGTTAAGCGTGACGAAGTTCAGCCTGATTCGCTTGGTACTATCGTACCTATACACAATATAATGACATACATAATATAATGACTGATAGGAATTCGAAATAGAAGAAAATCCTAGAAAAACTTGTAGCTCTCTTAAAAAATATATCAATGTAGAAGAACAGATTCATAAGTAAACGTCTTACTAATACATACTAATACTCATAACGTCTAGCATATTCGGCCAAAATGTAGGTCCAACTAAAAATTCGAAGTAGAAGAATTTCTAAAAAAACTTTCATTGAAAAATGCATGAGTGTAGAAGTACAAATTATAAAATCGAACTACGTTCCACTACTTACTTGTATCTATAACATGTAACATATTCGACCAAAATGTACGTCAAATCAATGATTCGAAATAGCATAGATTCCAGAAAAACTTTAGGTTTCTTTAAAAAGTGTATCGGTGTAAAAGAACAGATTAAAAAACAAACTACTTACTAATCCCCCCTGATACCCATAACGTGTGATATATTCCATGAAAATTGAAATCAAACCGAAAGTCCGAAATAGAAGAAATTCCAGAAGAACGTACAGGTCTCCTAGAGAACGTACCATCGTAAAAGAAGAAATTCATGAATGACCAAGCAACATGGTGAACGTTATCCATCCGCGACGTTGCATATTCGTAGGGTTATATGCAGCACGCTGCAGATATACGAGCCAATGTATACTAACGAGGTAATCCATGGCCACCTGACGTTCCGGGCTACGACTACCGTCATACGTTTTGCTACGTGTGCATTGGCATCCTGATGCAGCAAAACGGACCGCAAGAATGATGCATCGGGTGGTCCGATTGGAATTCTGCCAGTGATTGGCACGCCCCTATTATGGCTGCACTCTGCTTGCATTACGACGCGAAAAGTTCGCGCGCCGGTGGTTGGTTAACTAACGCGGTGTCGATCGCGCGCGCGTGCATTGCATTCTAATTGCATCGAACCGGAATGAGTCGCGTCTAAATCTCCGAGTCTCGCGTGCGACGAGTTGCCAAATAAACCTGGACAACCCGTGACTGGAAAACGAGTACAGAATGTGCTGCGAAGGCGCGAGCTTAAAATGCTTTGAAATTTTCTGAGCCCGATCTGGATTAGGTCTGCTTTGGAAATTCGCGAAATAAAAGGTTGAATAAAAGGTTCGTTGGGTGAGTATTGTGGCGCGAGGAGATTAGAGTGCAGGGGACCGAATTATGTTAAAATTTTGGGAAAGGTTAGGCAGGGCAATGTGTGATGTTTAGAAGGATTCGATACAATGTGGTACGAGACTGGTCTTGGTTGGTTCACTGGAATGTGCACGCATGAAGAAAGGGTTGTGGATGATTGCGGATGAACAAAGTACATATAAAAAGTGAGAAAATTATATGAAATTGAAGTAGATTAGACTGAATGACTTCGCGAAGGTCAATGTGATACAAGACCTTTTTAAAAGTATCAAAATTAACCCTCCTAGAGATATTTCAATGTCTTCGGATAAATGGACCACCCTGTATACTTTAAAAATTAATCAACGTTCTCAAATTGCGTGGTCTACCCTGAATATACAAACTTGTACTTATACTTATACATATATAAGCTTTAAAAAGTGGAGAATTTGGTAATATTGGTACTCAGTAATATCAGTAACTTATGCTTAGTTTATAGGATTCTGTGATAACGTGATTGTGTCGTGAAACATTTCTCTATTTTAATGGAGTTTCCACACAGTCTGTCTTTGCTGAATAATTTTCTTCGCGAAAAAACATAAATAAATAAATAAAAGAGAGTTGTTAGAGGCTAATTGTGTTTCCTGAGTGCAAGTTACGAGAGTCCTTCATCTCAAATTTGAAAAGTTTCCATTAACTGATCTACCGCCAAAGAAGAGATGTATCTAAATTACTACAACGAGATTCAAAACTATTTAACTAATAGAAGATTTGATTTAACCGAGGCGAAAGAGCGTAAAAATTTTGTTTAGTTAATAAAAGATTTGCTGTCATCGAGGTGAAGAGCACTCGATGTCGTCCAATAGGCGATAAAAAAGATGTGCAATCGAAGCGCTAACAACAAGAATAATTGTCGCGCTGGGTCACGTTTCGCGAGCAGTATTTTCGTACAAATGCGCGTTTTACATGACAAGCTACAAAAACAGCTCTCATCGTGTACCATAGTGCTCGTGAAAAGCGTATCGCGTTATTCGAACTGGTCGATCTGCAAATCCTGCCGCGCTGCGTTACACGCGTTTTTCAGTCTAATCTCGTATCGATGGAAATCTTTACGGAAAACGAGCGAGCTCCCTTTCACAGGTCCCATCGAGGGTCTGATATTACGGTAGTTGGAGTCATCGAACCTCGATGCTCCGACAAATGCTTGCTTTTAATAAAAACTGTTGCAAGCTTCGTTTTCTGTTGTCGACGATTTGCAGCAAGTACTTGAATCTCGCGAGTATCGTGGAAAATGTAGTTTTGCATTTACCTGTGTTCTTGTACACACGGAGTTATGATTAAAAAAACGATAATCGAAAATTTTAACATTATCATTTTAACATCAACATATGCTCCAAACCTTCGAAAAGTTTAAATGGAAAATACATGCAATCTTTTCAATCGGTTACTTTCTTTTACACAACTACGGTAAAAATTGATGGAATGATTTGAAATGTGACATAGCTACTACTTATAACAATAAGGCCAAGCCCTAAAAATTTCAAATTTTTATCTTAATTATTTCCTTATATATCAGTCTAGTAAACATGAAATGATTTTCTCTCCTTAAAATATTTTTGTATAAAAGTTCCATAAACAAACATCCTTTTTTCAGGTAATTCAAACATTTAGTATATCAATATTCTTCTTTCAATAACAACTTATATTTAAAATATACTTGACAGTTTTCTATGTATTAACAGCGATCAGAAGAGCGAGTCTCAGGTTGCGCCATTTCTCAATGAAAACGTCTGGAATCCTTATATGAATGCTGGAGAATTCGAAAATCGAAGTCTAACGCGTTCTATACATGTAAATTCAATTGACTGTACAAGCAAGACGGAAATACCTGGAATCCCGAGAGCGCTGGAGGTGTTAGGGATGCATTCGAAATGACGAGAAATACAGCAAAACTTGTGATGTATGTTTACTGCATATTTACGATGCTCGAGCAAAAATCGACAAAATTACATAGGCGTGTATTATGCTATGCTAAAAATTCGTATACCACAATCAGAAGTCAGACACATCTACATTGTTCAGAAACCAAAAAATCCACATTTTTCAAAATATCAGGTTTAAGATATTCGTTGTGATGTTTAAATCATATATAATATGTTTTCTTATGATGGTCCGGTACATCTGCTCTATTCAAAAATCAAAAGATTCACATTTTCTAACATGTCAAATTTAAAATATTCATTATAGAATATAATATTATAACGAGGAATTATTGACATTTTATACGTAATTTCTTCGTCAGAGACGTAAGCCCTGTTCACGAACCAAAAAGTGCCCCATTTTTCAAAACCCTCGATCCCATTTGGTACTAATAGGCTAACAAACTTGATTACAGACTTTTTGCATTCGCAGAATTGTACGAGCGCTAATTTACCAGAATTTTTACCCTCTTTCGGAACTGCTCGCAGTTTCTTCTTAACTCCTCGTTACGGCACAATAAAAAGCAGGCTCGTTAATGTTGCTGAACTCCGAAATACGTCCTCTGCGCTAAAGCTTCGGTGGATTCCAACCGCAGACGCGTGTACGCGGCTCGTTTCCCGTGGAAAGAATAGACGTAAATTCGCAATTAAACTTAAGCACCCTCGTAAATTGTTACGTAACGTAACCGAGGGATTCGTGATGCTCTGAAATCTCGTGTCGGTGTCACGCCGCCTTTCTAAGCGAAAAAAATCCCGACACACGAAACAAATGGAAATCGGAGCGAAATTGCCCGTGGATCTTCTCCTATGTAACACCAGAAATTTTGTTATATGAATATTTGAACTATGTATTATGTAACTATGTAACAAATCCATGAGAAGGTATGGAAAATGTAGAAACTTAAACACTTTTAAGTTAATAACAAACGCGCAGAAAAGTAATGTTCGCATGGAGTGATAGAGCAGAACCTCGTTAAGTGTATCTGTCTTATAAATTAAAAGAAGAATCTTGATATACTAAATTTTTTAATTACATGAAAAAGAATTTAAAGTAAATAATTCAGATAAAAACTTGAAAGTTTCGCTACGCCTCTGGCCATATTGGTTCCACCATTTCATACTTGGATTTTAACTTCAAATATGAAAGCAGTAACTTGGAAAACTCTGATACACAGACTTGCATTTAACGCGACCAAGTTAACCGTGAAGAATTTGGTTACTTATTTTTTTTAAATTTCCATCAGCTTTTCTCTATACTTTCCAGGACCAAACGGGCCGTTCGAGCGTCGATTTCTCCCTCGGGGCTTTTCTCGCTCGTTTTCCAGAATAATGGCATTTAATTCGACGAAGGTCACTCGGAGGGGGAGAGCAACGCCGGTAGACAAATCGTGGGGAATAGTGGAGGAATCTCGCAGCTGGCCCGTTGTCCATGTCAGATTAAAGGATCGAAACTGGGAGAATCGAGGAACCAGACGCGAAACAAACGGGAAGATTAAGTTTCCAATATCTGTCCATCGAAGAATATTATTGTTATCATTGACAGTGTGATCCCGTGTCAGCCTTAAGAATGTTTGGAAGATATATTAAAATAGTCGGTATTTATTAAAAATATTCTAGATTGTTTTAACAAGTTTCCCAAGGTCCCTCAACAAATTTCGAGTCGTTTTACTGAGCTGTTCAGAAGTTATAACAGTTTCTATGTACATCAAGTAACAATAAATCCAATAATTCAAATACTTAATAATCAATAAGAGTAAATATTTATTCCAAATATAAACTCTAGATAAACTCATTAAATAAAAAATCATATTTAAATAATACGTAAATATAAAAAAAAAGAATTAAGTTTCTTAAAATTCTTTATTCTATATATAAATTTATTATTTATTATTAGACTTATTTATTTATTTAATTACACGTAGGTAAGTGGAAAACTTTTAAGCGAATTATTCAGGTGGCTTGGTTTAAATGCCTCATCCTGTATATGTTCTCTATATTATTGTACGTCATGAATCCATAAAATCCGCGGTCTACTTATTGCTCTCATGCAGTAATCGAGATTTTCCTATCGTAAACATCACAGACATCGGTGTAGAGAGCGACTGCGTGGCTTCTGTGGTCAATTGCACGAGCAGCGCAGTGATAGGTTTGCCAAAGTGGAATTTGTTTGTTCTCCAAGTCGTAGGAAAACACGTCTGCCAGGGTTGCTTTCAAAGGTCTGATGCTTCCGCGAAAGAAAGTAATTAACTGAGTGCCCTTTCAGCGAAATTCAGCGAAATTATTTGCTCGTAAGCTGAAACGACGTACCAGTCTTTTATGCGAATTACGACATCCGTTGCCGGTTACAAATCCAATTCGACGCGTACAATTCCGAAATAGCATAAATTTTCGGCGATAGACCCATCAGGTTCGTACCTAAAGGATAACGTCACTTTTAAGTTAAAATTTTGAAATTTTGAAATGTACTTGTTTGACAAACAAGTAATTCGTCGAAATAAGAACCGATTGTAAACTATTTTAATTAACGTTACGAGATATTTCAGATAGTTAAGTGGCGAAACACCCCGTATATTAATCTAGATTGAAATTAATTTCTACATACTATTACTAAAGCTTCGTGAAGTTGGCAGCCCCAAATGCAAATTTTCATGAAAATCAAATTGCATTCGTTTGTCCACGATTTGTCCACTTTTGTCAAACAAAATTATTAAAAAAAATTTTTTTATTCAGCATCCTCATGCAAACTTTTTTAAAATTTTTTGAGTATTTCAAGGGAAATAATTCTTTTTTGACGCGATTAACGAAATACACATTTCTCCGTTAGCGTCCACGCGAAGTATTAACATCCATTCTGCAAGTAGTAAGAGACGAATTAACGGAACTCATATTCTCGGGGAAAATTCCTTGTAAACCACTTAATCACCCGTTGAATCATTCATAAGTCGAAGTGCGCTCTGCTATTTGTGCAACTACACCGCGTTGTTTAATCACATTATACGAGACACTCGTAGACAACGTTACGGAACAATTTAAACTGACAACCAGAACATTAAATCCAAACGACAAAGTTTCCGCTTAACCCACATAGAATATTTGTTAGTTTATAACATTGGTACTTATTTCATTGATCATCATTTCTTTCATTGTTTTTAGATTAACGCTGTTTCAGTATTAGTATTTGATAGTTCTTTTTTAGTTTATACAAAATGACATATTTTGATAGGAGTTCAAAGGGAAGACGAAGTGTCATTTATGCGGTGTCTTGGTATCGACAACTGCTTGCTGAAATGAACAGGCCTAGACAAATGACTTTAGATAACTTCGTCACCAAAAAAAAAAAAAAAAAAATAAAATATCAAATGAAGAAATCATTGAAATAGGGATCACTCTAATATACATGTATGTTTCCTTCAAAATTTCTTTCTTTCATTACTGTGTATTATTGCATGACCTCCCTCTCTCGTTAAAAAAAAATTTTATTCATAAAGCTGTCCCCCTTTCGTTTTAAGCTGGATACGCCCATGTGTAATTGCTATATTTTTTTATTAATATTTACGTCCATAGTCTCTCTAAGTATATCAGAGTATATGCGACCAGTTAGGATTTAAATCACATTGTAATTTGTATTCAATGTTGATAATTTATACTTAATGTAATCTAATTGCGGTTTGCTCGTTAATATCGCTCAAGTCCACGCTCTCAAAGATTTCGAGTGATACGAGGCCTTTGAATGCGGCTTTAGGTCGAGGCATTAACGAGGAGGAGAGGTCGGCGGAAAAAGAAAGACAGAAGGAGGGAAGAGATTAATTAACGGAGTGCACTTTTTCACAGAATTCCTAATGACCCAGTTTAATTATCCGATGCACTTGCCAGTAAAGGAGAATTAGTGTCTGGACCGCCAGAGGCTATCCGGGAAATACCCGTTTCCGTCTTCGTTACGCATACGTGTGCGTCACGATTAATTATTCGGCGTAATTTTAATTAAAACAACATTCAGGACTCCAAGGGAAGAGGACACCTTGTAATGCGTACCTTATAATAGTGCAAAAACTTGTGTGTGTTCATAAAATATAAATAAATATGCAGGCAAAACCCTTTGTAAACATTCCTTATGAATTAAAAAGAAAAATTGACACTCTAGACTAGAGTACCACCTAAAGAGGTGGGCATTTTGGGGTTGCATAATTCATTATGGTACAGGAAAATTAAACTCCGTTGGACACATCGCGGATAAATGATACTAAATTACATATTAAATGGTATATTAGGTGTAGAAATGAATCGTAGAACTCCCTTAAGTTCTTTTACCGAAAAACCTGAACATTATATTAATTTAGCTTATTCGATTGTTCACTCTTGGCTTTTTCCAAGATTTTTCAAACGCATCGTGTTCATTGTAGACGTTAACACGTTTAAAGCCACGAGCGGAGTCGAAGAATGAAGAATTTCCCCACAAAGGCCTGAAATATTAATCGAAGCCGTGGCCTGGAAAGGTCAGACAGTAGAAGTCAGATAAAAGAAACTGAATAATAGAGGCTCTGACCGACCGAGACGGCTAGGGTTGACGGAGACTCTCCTGCAACGTGACCTTAACCCTTTGATGAAACATATTTCGAGTAGCTCGCTTCGTGGCACGCAGCACCCTTTCGGTTGTTGTAGCTTAAAGCGAAACGACCCAATGCTCAATACGGGATAAGCTACGACGTTCATTCCATTCTGTGGTTGGTGCTGAATTTTCACCTATTAGCTTTATTTTTACGAGAAAATGATTCTACATTATGTATTCGTTGGGAAAATTGTAGTTGTAATAATTTGTTTGATACAAATTAATGATTAATTTTCATTTTTCATTATTCAATTGACGAAATTGGCGCATAACACATTTTTAAAGTAGATTCTTGAAATGTATCTTTAAAATATAATATATCTTTCGAAAATATTTTTGATATGCATTCTCGGAGTATATACTCTTCAAGCACATCCTTAAAATACATCTTTAGAGTATATTTTTGAAATATATTTTAGGAATACGTCATTAAAGTACATTTTCCGATTTACGAAAATAAATAAATAAAACCATACTGTAGCCCGAAATGTCGTATATTAGGTGTAGAAATGAATTCTGTGCATTTCTAAGATAACTTAACATTTAATTATAAATGAAAGCCATACATTTACATAATTTTCATACTTTCTAGGGACGTGCATCGTCTGCCAGATAGTTTTGTCGGCAATTGTCTCCTCTCGTCGACGAATTCCCGACGAACAGCAATTTCTCGAATCCTCGAAAGCGTGTCTCCGCGTTAGGTTCGAATCGTCGTTTGCTATGCGAGAATTCCGACGTCGTTACGGCAACCTCGTTAGAACCGTGGAAAGGGTTAAAACGAGTAGTTGCACCTTTTGTCAGGAGCGTGCAATCGTGGGAACAAATTACTGGATGGATATTCGAGAAATTATATCGAGAAGACCACGAAGACAATCGAACGAGTTTTATTAGTAGACATACAGATCGCAAACTAATTGAATTAAATGTTTTCGACCATAATATTCTTGGAACCTTTGCGCAAACCTAATAAATATGGCTCTCAGCGGATCGATTGTCTGTTAAAAACAAATTGCTCGATTTTTGTTCCATTTCATCGCGTCACGTTCTCGTTCGTCACGCACATTTTATCAATATATTTTTTCCCGTTTCGTACACCGTATCAGGAAACGGCTATGTACAGGGTGCCCCGTGACGAGTGCTGCTATCGAGAAATAAAGCGTATCTGCGTGAAAAAAAATAAATTGAAAGTATAGAATAATGTTTTCCTGTTCGCGACATTGTTTGCGAGGAAATCGATTTTCAAGCTGCCATAGAGCTTCCATTGTTCATCGAGAAGGCTGCTGTTATCATTTAACGAATTTAACTGTAACCAGGAGGTATCGCAAAGCGCATGGACAACGATTTTTTTGGCGAATCGGAGAAAATTTAGAGAATAAGCATTCAAATACTGCTTTAAGGGAGGAAACTATTTTTTCAAGAGAAAAATTTATTTAATTTTTTCGAAACTACATTTCTCTATTCCGTGGGAATGGTCACTGATAGATTAATCAACTAATCCTTTTCAAATTTTGCAAACGTTTACTTTACTTAAATACCTCGAATGCGAACTAAAAATTAGAATGAAATCATTGCTTGAAGTTTGTTATCCATTGCAAAGAGCTACACCAAGAGTGCACTTTTTCTTTAAACACTTCTACAAAATTCAATTTTTTTTTTTTTTTTAATAAAAGCCGTCTGAACGCGGGAGAACATACGTACAGCCTTGTCGTGGGAAAAAATTCATCGCCTTCCTGCGAAAATTCCCCCTTGATTTAAGACTTCCCCTTAATTGCGGATTATTTAATCGTGTCGGGGCAAATTAATCGAGGGTCTCACGGAATTTCCGTTCACCCAGGCAGAAATGTAACGGTCGCTCGATGCAAATACGCGACAAAATTAACGAAACGACTAGGTACGTATTATCATTCGAAAGGGAATTATTGCGCTCAACCTAGAGCTAAGGCCGTTGATGAACCCTTCGATTCGCATCTGCAATTGTTTAAAGAGGAAAACCACAAAGGTTAAAAGGCCAAACATTAAACGTTTATCGTAATTTTCTTTTGCAGAGAAAAATTTACTTAATTTCTTTTTTAGTTACGTGAATGTTTTAAGTATGGTTTGAAGTACAGTTTGTAATTTTTTCAATTCATTTGAAATCCTCGAACAGTGGCAGAATATTTGTCAAATTCGACGAAAAATCACGAAATTCAAGTGACCATATCTAAGAAACTAAACGGTAAATTGAACCCATATTTCACACAGATGTGTATTAAGATGTAAATGTTATGTTTTCAAAGTTATGAAACGATCTGAAGTATTGTCATGTTTGACCAAATCACCTTAACGCGCATCGATCAGAGGTGAAGTTTTTCAGCGAGCACAGAGATATTTATCAGTGACGTGGAGACGATCAAATTTGATCGTGTCGCGGATCACGGAGTGTAACGTTTAAATAATTGCGTTCCAGCTTTGACGTTTCGATATCGGACTCGGATCACGCGGGCTGAATTTTATTGCGCCTCAGTTTCGACGTGTTTGCCAAACCGCCCGCAACCGTTCGAGAAAATTACACCGTCAACAAACTCCAGATGGAAACAACGACGACCGAAATAAGAACCTCTGTGTACAGTGAGCAACTCTAGTATTCGAACGGTTCACAATTTTTACTTTGTAAATCCACGTCACCTTACATCCTATTCCTGGTTAGGAAAGAATTATGAAAATCTATTTATTTTATACACTACACATTTACAACATTGATATTTCAAAACATGTGATGACTTTAATGTTATAATCTATAACATATTTAACCTTTACTCCCTGGGTTACAAGTATAAAAAAAAAAGCGTGTACGTCTAACTAAATCTTACAGGAACTCATTTTTCTCGAAAGCTGAATTTCTTTTGACGAAATTATGAAGATATACCACTAACTAGATTATTACATACCGGGTGTCACGCCTAAACCAGGCCACCTGAATATATAACCGTTGACGTAACACCGTTTTTAATTTCTATAAAAATGTATTTCGTTTGAAGATTATATTTTAATAAAGTAATTTAACACAAAAACACACAAAACTTATGCATACACCTAAGAGCGGCACAAAAATTCATGATACAAAGGAAAGAGAGGCTAAAAATTAACTTGTAACATATTTCATCCATTTCGGTTCAATGTTTCTTCCGTAAATGAAAGCCACGTAACGTTAAAAGTTAATGAAAACGATAACGATGATATCGAACACGAGATAATGTACAGGTAGTCGCACCTAATTACTTCGCGTTACACTTTCCTCGCGTAATTACGTTTTGGTTAATGCTAGCTGCGCATACGGCGATGCATTATTCGGTTAACAGCGACAGTATCTGAATTTATGCGAGTATTATAATCCTACAGCTTGTTGACGTAATTATCGGCAACGGAAGCTCGTTTTACCTCGTTAACGCTGCAGCGTTCAGCCGAATTCGCTTGTTAATATTCTTCATATCTAGCCTTGCGGATTAAAATAGTTTCGAGACAGTCACGTCCAAAGATTGGGAACTTTCGAAAAAATAAACTTTCGTAACAATACAGACAACAACCTTAAGCAGTAATGCACCAATTAGTATTCGTTTCTATTTACGATTCATTTCTGTCATGTTGTATCTAATATTCAAATACGTTCCTCGTTGAAAGCAAGTATTCAAAATGCACGTTACTGCAAAACAAAATACAAAAAACATCAAGCAAAACGTTACGAGGTACACGTATTTTGTAGAAACAATTCTGCTCTGCAATTTTATTTCAAACCATATTTCATATAAAACTAGCCAGTTTTCAAACATACGCCGCGAAATACCTCGTCAGGCTGATTTTTGAGAGCTCAACACTGCCCCTGAACATCGAACACGTTAGCGAGAGCTGGAAGGGAATTGCCAAATGGTTGATTGGATTTTTTTACGCAACATTTCACGACGAATATTTACGTTCCTGTCCATTTTTATTGTTCAACCAAAGATTTATACGAAGAATCAAAAGAGCCGAAGAGTTTCGCGACGAAAGAGATATTATATGTATATGTTATATGTAAGAGATATTATATGTACACCTATTACACAAATAGAAATTCTTGGAATATTCACCTCTGAAATAATAAAAATAATCATTTCATTTCATTATTCTTATTTACAACTTTCATTACCTTCATTACCTATTTATACTTCATTTTCCCTGAACATAGAACGGAGAGCGTCTCTTTTTTTTAAAAACAACGAATTCTCTCTGGTTTGCATATGGAATAGAGCGCAAATAAAAAGGACCGCGTTTCAAATTCCAGGTTTTACAGAAAACGCTCGAGAACAGAGGTGGAAGGCTTTAGTCGTTCCATACCTTTTGCTTTCTCTGTTTATTTACGCAGAAGCGAAACGTTGAAAAATAACCGCGAAAGCATCGGATCAAAAGTCACGACATTCCCTGTTTTTCACCACACGAAAACGTCAATACTACAATCTCACGATCGTTCGGACATAAATACCAGGTTGTTACCAAAGTTTCGTTTTATTAAACCTTTCGATGCATTGCAGGAGATATTTCATCTGCAATCGACCGTTTTCACAATAGTCACAATAATTACAACAATTACTGCAGCCACAATGATCACAATAGTCACTACAATCACATTATTCACAATGGTCACAATAAACACAACAGTCACAACTATCGTCACAATCAGAATCATCTTCACATAATCATTACCAAACAAATCAGTTGCGATTTCAACTGTTCGATGTGAATCTTATCAAACCCTATCATGTAATCTAATGTCTTCCCTTTTAAACAAGTATCGGTTAACCTTCATACTACGTCAATACTTTAACGTAACAAGCTGCTGTCAACATATTTCTATCGAAACGAGCGTTATATATGATTCAATCTACAATCACAGAGTTAGTTCTTGCACGCAATAGAGATAAATAAAAACAACGTCGAAAGAAGACAAGAAATAAACGAGATTCATTCAGCACACAATATTTTCTACGGAACGTCGAAAAATGCTCGCACAGGTGTCGGGTCAAGGATGCAAACTTACGCTATTTTTCGCCTTCGAAAAATCATAAAACAACGATTTTACGATCGTCTAGGCGACAGGGAAAACTTTGTAGGTACATTCGATGGACGACGCGGTTGTAAAAATCTTAAGGAGCAGCCCTGTGTTTCATTGAAATTCAAGATTTGCATCCATGCATGAAAGTTAGTTAAGAATGTAAGCAGCAGGAAGAAGGTAGCAAAACCTGAATCCAGGTCACTGGAATTTCCGAAGTTTCGCGAAACGACGAACTTCCCCTCTCGGAGAAACAAAATTGCCCAACCGCGGAAAATACTTCGCGTTTCCGCTCTCCGTGCTTCTCGTTCCCACAACTGAATTCTTAATTTCTCCTCTGACGCCGGCGAATCAATTAAACAAATTCCGTGTTTCAATTTCCCGTCGTTCAGAGAGCACTCGAAAAATTCACTCGCAGTAAGTATGCACATTTGTTTAGCTGAACCAGATGCAAAATTTATATTAATTCCTTCGCAGAATTTATTTTATTCTGCAAATATTATAACATGAACTTTACTTTCAATCTTTATTATATTCTTGCATATTGTTTGCATTTTGTAGTTTCTTGCACATTTCCTATAAATGCATAAAGATCCGCAGTCTAGTGGTTATTGTAATTGGTACCGATTGTTATAAATGGTGTGACTGTTACGATTACTGCATTAATTCGCTCGAATCTAACGATTCACACCTATTACAATTGATGATTGTGGCCATTGTGATGGTTGATGGTTGTGGTAGTTAATAATTAATAGTTGTATAGTTTTTTCTTCATAATTAAATAGTAATTTACCTTGGAAAGGCACAGAATTAATTTCTACCCTGCATATTACTGCGCATGCCCACTCGATCCACGGCCAAGTGTATACGTCTATGTGAATTTTTTCGGAAAGAGAATGGCTCAATTTGGACCAATTTCAAGCGAATGAAACTGCTGACGACGACACCCTCTCGTCTAGAGCGTTCAATTGGTCCTTTTCCTATTTTCTTAAGGCTCGGAACGCGGAAACGTGCCGTAGAATATAAATTTCCCGCGCACAGCCGGAAGTATCCTGAATTATTGAAAAGTCCGTGGACGGCTGCACCCCCGCTCTCCGCGCATCGGGGGACGTTTCCACGGCAATCGAATCAATTTACGGGGAAGAAAAAGATGTCCACTTCGACATGATTTATGCATGAACCCCTTGTCGCTTCTTCGCGGTATCGAACCAAACTAAGCAGGCTGAAAGATTGGGACACGGAGAAACTGGCTGAGAATTGCGACGTTCTCTCGATACATATCTTATATTTAGCTCGAGCATTAACGCACATTGAAGGCCATATGCGTTGTTTGTATTCTGTTATGTGTATGATTTTAATAGAATTTTAAATAGGATTGAGTGTTTTAAACACATAAACATTGGTTCCTAAACAAGTTTGAATAAAATTGAACATAAATATTAATTTTAATAGTATTTTAAATGAAATGAAATGAAAAAGAGATACAAAATCTACGAAAATTAAAACAAATAAAAAATGATTTTTCTAGTCGAAATTTCCAACAGTAGCGGTCGATGGTGGATAAATAAATTATCGAGGAAGACGCCTGCCGGTAAATTACAGCGCATAAACGGTTCACGAAGTTATCATTAAGCGATCCGGAAACACACAGATACAGGAACATTCAATTGTCAACCGCATTGCGAATTTACTCAGGTGTCAGGACCAAGATGTCGTATCGAGCCGGGTATTGAATGGGTCAAATTACCGATGCGAGTGAGCATACAATGCGGCATATCTATGCTATGCTACATCCCTCGAAATTAATGGTTCCTCATATTTTTAAACTGAATTTAAAATTACTGAACAGGTAATCATGGTAACAAGAATTAAATAATATTTAATTGTATACTTAGCATTAATTCAATAACGAGAAACGATTGATCGTAAACAAGCAACAATTTAATCCATTCCCTGTCAGGCAAATTTAGAGCGATATGCTTTGGAGGCCAAGATTTAATACGAATGTGTGATCTAAGTTATTTATTTGATAACAAATAGCAATGTTAAATTTGTCGTTCTTTTAAGTAAAGTAAATTAGATACACAAAACTTTCGTTCGTCCTTTCTAATAATTTTTTTTAATTAAATCTAAACTTGTAGCGTAAACTGCGAGATATCTCGTAGCTGGCAGTGAATAAGTTAAATGTGTATGTCGCGCCGTGATTAATTAGCGTATCTAAACGACCAGATAGCGTTCTCTCCGCTATAAAATAGGACCAGAAAACAATTTTTCATTTCAACACTGCGAAAGAAATTTTAAATGAAAAAGATATAAATAAGTACTTTTACCATTACTTAATGTTATGCCATTAGCTCTGTTCCAATATTTCGTCCAATATGTTCTATATGTAGTACATGTATGTAGATAAATTGTAGTGGTCATCAGGTTGAGACTCGGGTTATCAGATCGAGAACTTAGAAAATTGGTATTTTAACGTAACAAATGACGAGTAAACTTAAACTACAGTTACAGAAAAATAATAAATAATAGAACATAAAGACCCAGAATTAATTTCTACGCCTAATATTTTATTTTGCCTCCAAACAGAACACCCTCTCGAATAATGTTAATATTCCAAGGCCCGGTCGATAGATTTTTATAAAGAGGCAAATTTAGACTTTTACAAGAGTTTCTCGAAGTGCACTTTCCGTAGCCATAAAACGAACCACTTTATCGACGATCAACGATCAAATCGTACTCACTCGCGCGTTCAAAGCGTCGCTTAAAATCGTCACGAATTACTTGGAGCCCTCGATCCCGGCGAGAAACTTTTCCCGCGCAACGAGGTGCTTTTCCCCTGGGATACAAAGGCCGTTCGATTTAGGCTGCGATGCGCCATGGAAACGGAACGAGGAGAACTGCTTAATTAACTCGACTTATCCAAGCGAAAAACAGCTATTAACGGTTGCTCGCCTTTAAGTTAAAGAACGATCCTCAAGATGACATATTTCCGGCTAATCGACGCTGTAGTCGACTGATTCCTTTATCGTGCCACTTGACTTACATAAACAACTCGAGCGCTTACGCTTTTCCAATTATTTCGTATTATATGATATCATATAATTCGTGTGACTTTTTTTTTTATTTCTTTTAAGTTTGGAGTGCGTACTACTCTATTCCTGTTTGTTTCACACGTTAAGTGTGATATCGATGGCTATAATATACGTAAGTACACTGTCTGAACTCTATAACATTATTGCGCACATGTACTTACGAACAGTACATTTTCAATAACACGGTACTATTTTTAGGGGTGAAAATTTCACGAAATATTACTTTAATTTATCGTAACGCTAATATTTTGTTGATTTGTCATTCGTTTTAATGACTGCTGCTTAACGTTTGTGTACGATTTTATTAAAACATCGATCAATGGGAGTAGAATCGTATGAATGAGTAATTTTAATTTCTAGTTAGAAGTCTGAAACATTTAAAAATATAGATGGTGCTATAGTTCTATACTGGCTCCATAGTGTATATGTGCTAGTTCCCCTTGAGTAGCTACTACCGAAATTCTCTAGGATTTGTAAGTGCACCTGCACGTTTCTAAACACGTCGACGTCGGTGGCCTTTAGTTCGCGACGAAGCTGTCGATTGGGACCTGTAGCGGATCGAACCAGGTCCCCGAGGCATTTAGATCGGAAAGGTTAATCAGCTAGAGTGGGTACGCTTTCAAGAAAACCGGGCAAAATAATTTCCGTTCGCGGTAAAACGCAGCTGCGTTGCGCCACAGAGCTTTTCATTAACGAGAAAGACGGTCCACGAACCAATAATGAATAGGTTTCAAGCGTTGTCTGACAAACAATACACCGAAACCATTGTTTCGCGTCGGCACAGACAGACGTTCATCGGATTGAACCGGGATTGTTACGTAACGGATGTGAACGAGCGACGTTTACGCGACTTGAAATTGGACCGATAAACTCCCAGCATTCGCCATTTTTGTTGATCGACGCACGTAGTCGATACGAACAAACCTTAGCGTTCTAATTGTTTTCTTATTGTTAGTTTCTTCTAGGCCAACTTTGTTTCAAGGTAGTCGTACCGTGGATGGATTTAATCGAGGATTCGAACAAAACTTCTCTTGATCAAACATAAGTCATGCGGGCCCGTTTCAATTTTAATCATAATTCAATGTAGAAACATGTTGAAAATTTGATGCATTATAAAAATCGATATTACAAATCTGATTTAATAGAATCTGAAACGGAACGTAAAGCAGGTGGGAGTGAAAACAAATGAATTCAGCGTGGATCTACTGAAATGAAATATCAAAATTGATGTGGACGGTAACGGGTTGGGCGACGAACACACCTTCAACCGTCTCCGTTGTTGATCACCCGTCAATTGGTGTGGGTCCCACTTGTCCAATTGTCTCATCTCCCCTATTGTGGTTAGGTGTCGAGAAACTGTCATAGGAGCAACTGCTGTGTCCGCTGCAAGGCCTCGAGTTGTTGTTTGTAGGTTAGCTTCCTCTCAAACTTTTATCTAGTTGATCTTCGTTTAACTCGTTATTCATCAACGTGGTCAATTATTCGACTATCTACAGTATATTATAAGTATCATGTGGCGCGGCGTTTGTTTGGACTTTAAGACTTCTTCCACAATTTAAGGTGGTTGTCTCGAGACGAGCACGTTCAAAAATATAATTGGAAACTTTCGTAAAAGTACAGTCTTGCTGCTGTCGCATACGTCCACAATAAATCAAGTTCCTAAATTGCATTTTCATTTAAATTGGAAAAATTCACGTGACAATCTATGTCCACTCCAATAAGAGTCTATCATGGTTCATATTTAATCAAAGAACATTCAAGTGAAGTTTCGTTAACATCCCCCGTTAAATGAATTCATGAACAACTGGCTTAAATGTCATTATAAAAAACTTAGAATTCGTCGATCGAGAAGCAGTGCTTATCCTCAAAGTAATTAAGGTAAGAGCGCTGAATTTGATAAACATCAAGTGCAATGCTTAATATCTCTTTAGGAGCGAACACTCGATGAACATTTGGTGCATATTTCGATTCAATAAAATTTAATTAATCGAAAATAAAGTGGTTCGATCGATAAGTTGCAATAAAATGTTTACAGTATTGATAAGCAATAGCTTGCTTTCATAAATCATAAATTGAATTTAATTATAATTACACAATTGAATGAATCGTTAAAAATAAATGAACAATAAAAATTCATTAATAAACCCGATCAAATATCGAATGACGATGACTTATTTTTTCTCCTGTGATTCTGGAATGTGTTCCATTAAAAAAAAAATTTAACAAACCAATCACCTTTGGTATTTAAAATAAATGTTTTCTACAGTCTCGATTCTGTCACGCGATACCAGAAACTGATGTTATAAAAACATCAAACAGAGGGGCGGTTCCAAACTTTTGGAAATATTGTTGTTGCAGGCATTTTATTCCACTTTTATTCTAGTTTTTCGTTAACAACGTGTTGGCTTTTATTTTATTTACATTGTTTAGGTCTCTTGCAAACTGGAGTCGGGTGCAACTGGCTCTTTCTGCTTTTATAAAACACTTGTTAATGCAAATCTAGTAAACAAGTTCTGTTTCGAACGGCATTATCATAATCCCAACACTCTATGTTGTCTTTAAAATTTCACAAGCAATTGTTGATACGGTTGAATTATAAAAGTTAAACTATTGAGGTACACGCGAAACGAAAAGTGGTACGAAAATGGGTACAAACGATTCTAAAGAATAGGGAAAAAACAGTTTTCAAAAATCTCAATGTCGAGTGCTGACCATTTTTTGAAATTTTTAATTATTAATTGATGAAGGTACAAACGAAACTATTGGCGGTACAATCAAGTACAGACCAAATACTATCATTTTCTATAAAAAAAAAATTAATTTTTGAAAAGTCGGGTGCCAGGTTCACGTAGCTGATTACCAATCGGCAAAGTATTAATATAATTATACAACTTTGTCTCTAAAAAATTCGTGCACGAATCACTTCCTAATAAAACGAAAGAAACTTTTGGGGCAAACCTAACATCACTGTACGCCATAAATGTATAAAATCTGCAATGTATTCCGACTCTGGATCATCTGAATAACAGAAGGTTCGGATAATCAAGGTCCTACTGTACCAGATTCAACGACCATTTCGAACGAAATTCCCGCGACACTTGGCCTGGTTCGAGCTCCGACCTCCGAGCTCCCCAGCATCGGCCTGTCTCGTCGTAAGAACGTGTCTAACCGGGAATTACATTTCTGATACTTTCGAAAAGTTCATCGTTAAACGAACTCCGCCACCAAACTTCCACCAAAGGCTCGTAAACTCGCGAAACTCGGACAGGTAAGTCCGAGGGTCGCTAGAACCTCGAGGATCACCATTCGCCGCTACCGAGCAATTGAAAAAAAAAGAAATCACTCACCCTCGTTCTTGTTGTTCCCGATGAGTATTTCCGTATCTTTGAAATCCGCCTCCCTTAACAAATCCAGCGGTTCCTTGGGCAGGAATATCCCGTCGATGGTAGGCGCGGATGGAAAGCCAAGAATTCCGGAGTAGCTGTTCCACTGTTGCACAGAGATGGATTTAGCGTCGACGGACCTCATGCAGGCCATCACTCTGGCTGGATTCTCCTGCAGCATGCTCGAGTTGCATCCGCAATCGTCGACCAACGACTTGGCCACTTCGTTTGCCCTTTCTCCGGTCATGTAACTCCAGGGTGCGTTCAAAGTCCCGCTCTGGAGGATCCCACGACGCACCAATCCGCGAGTGACGGGCGAGATCAGGTGAAGGGACACGGAGCTGCCACCGGCGGACTCTCCGAAGATGGTGATGCGATCCGGATCTCCTCCGAACGCCTTAGCGTTGTCTCGTAGCCACCTGAGGGCCAGAGCCTGGTCCCAGAGTCCCATGTTCCCAGGAGCCTCCTCGCTGTTGGCGAAATGCTTGTTCAGATAGAGAAACCCAAACGCTCCAACCCTGTACTGCATGGAGGCGATTATGACATTGCTATTAGCTGCCATGATGTCCGAGTCGTAGACGTCCAGAGTGGCGGTGCCGCTCATGAATCCTCCGCCGTATATCCAGACCAGCAACGGCACACCGTTCCTGTCGCCGTTGTTGGGTGGCTCAGAGCCCTTGTGTCGCAAACGTAGCTTCTGCGGTACCCAGATGTTCAAGTAGAGGCAGTCCTCGGAGATGTTGGTGTTGGGATTCCACATCTCCTCGCCCGGGAACCCGGGGAAGTACTCGTACCTCTCCTGGTAGCAGCTGTTTGGTAAAACGGTGGCGTTCAGCACACCATGCCAGGGTTCTATAGGAAGAGGCTTCCTGAATCGAAGAGGTCCTATCGGAGGCTTGGCGAACGGAATCCCATAGAAGATATGAACCTCTCTGTCCACCACCATGCGCGAGAATCCGCGAACCAGGCCACTGGTGGTCTCGACCACCAGAGGATCGTTGTGCACGTTGGTCCTCTGTGCCGCGACGTCGGCTCTGGCCGACCCTGACCCGTGGAGGATCAAAAGAAGCAAAACCGAGAGCCTGTTCGTCATTGTTCCGGGGTTTACCGGGGCACACACCTGCCCGAGAGAGACTCAACAAGTTAGCGAGTGGGGGACTGGCCGTGAAGCCGGCTTTTGCGCGGAATCCTCTCTGTTGGCCGCCACTCTCTAACCACGCCGTCTCCCCGTGTATCTACGTCTTCTAATTCACCGTGACCTTTCGAGGCACACGCACCAACTCGCGCACGCACGCGCGTTGAATCACCGAGTCTTCACGTTTTTATCCTTCGGTCGTTTCGGGGCCTGGTAACTGGCCAGGGGTTGGACCCCGCTACGGAGTTGTCGCGATTTCGGATTTCAACGCTAGGAGAACGTATGTATCAGGATCGGTGGAACGATCGGATCGTCGCGGAACCACAGGGGAAAGAAACGAGATATCGCACACGCAAGCAGACGCAGGGTGAGTTTTCGCGCGGCGGCCGACGAGCCGCGTTGCACGGGGTCGACTGATCGAGGTGGTAGAGGTGGCTCGAAGTAGAGGTGCGCCGATGGCTCGCGATGCTGGTGCTGGTGGCGGTGGGTGGCTGGTAGTGGTGGTAGTGCTGGATGTGACGGTGGAGAGACCAGAGTGTTTGCGGCGCACGCCTCGCGCCCCTATCTAGCGATAGCCATTCGATTCGCTTTGTTGCGAGTTTTCGAGCAATTTCGACTTGGACGAACTCGGGGCTCGCGATGAACCTCGCTCTAGAGTCCTAACGATCATGCACTGGACGAAAGGAGGACGTTCGAAAATTACGAAATTTGGCCAGGGGTTGGACAAGTGCCAAAAATAACTGTTTCAAGAGAACTGTTGTACAGGGTGTCCCAGCCTAAATGATACGGAGCTCTAACTCCAAAACTGCAAAATTTCAAATATGGAAATTGCGTGGTAAAATGGGGATCGTGTTTCAGCGAGATGGAATTTTTGACTTTGTTATTTAACGAGATATGATGGTCAAGTTTTGTTTTTCAAATGGAACTATGTATTTTTTTTTGTTACACCATGCGATAGCACTTTTCAAGACGAATTCATTAAGCTTTAATGTATACACGGCCTGTCTAAAAAGAAGCCGAACTTTTGCTATAAAAAGAAAAAAGTACAAGTAAAGTTTTTGCACACGCGTTTATTTACTCAAAATAATGACAAATCAAGACAGCGTGTAGACCGCGTAAGTAACATTTCGAAGGACCTTTGCAGCTCTTGTTTTGGTAGCCCGTTTAGTACGGCGGTTACAGCGGCCTGAATCTCCGAAATATTGCTATAATGTGTCCCTTTCATTGGAATTGGCATTGTTACCTTGGATCATTCACCCTACTCGCCTGATCTGTCTCCCTGCGATTATTTTCTTTTCCCAAAATTGAAAATTCCAATTTTTTCTTTTTATAGCAAAAGTTCGGTTTCTTTTTAGACAGACCGTGTATACATTAAAGCCGAATGAATTCGTCTTGAAAAGTGCTATCACATGGTCTAAAAAAAAATACATAGTTCCATTTGAAAAACAAAACTTGACCATCATATCTCGTTAAATAACAAAGTCAAAAATTCCTTCTCGCTGAAACACAATCCCCATTTTACCACGTAATTTCCATATTTGAAATTTTGCAGTTTTGGAGTTAGAGCCCCGTATCACTTAGGCTGGGACACGCTGTATTTCTTCCTCTTTAATATGATTACAATCATTTGGTAACAGAGTAGATTAAAATGAATGTTACTGGCCCGAGCGATTGAAACACTGGAAAAACGATATTTCGTATTCACCAACCTGATAAAATTCTACGAAAACACCAAATTCCCCTTGCGAATATGTCATTCAGGGTCCCCGTTCGATGTTCGATACTTCGCCCGAGTCGAATCTAAGCCGCGCAGCATGCAAAGACATCCGGAATGCGTAATGTTATTAGTGGGAAGACCGGTCGAGACGCAAACTGCATACCTAACGTCACATTCGCGATTGCAATTGCGATCTACTCTCGATAGATGCATCTCGACTCCCTGGACCAGATGATAAGTTTCCTTCTCCTTCTTGCGAACACCCTCGAGAATCCTGGAAAAAAAAGCGACCGTATAACCGACCACGTTCCTCACGTATTCCACACTTCCGCCCTACTCCCCTATAACGAATCGTCCCTCATTCGTGACTCTGCTGGGGATCTTGTAAGTATCGCGTTAGGGTGGACCTGGTTCTTTAACCGTCGAATTTTTTCTTAAACACCACCCTAAAGAATCACCAGTAATTGCGGATTTTATTAATAGATGGCTGTAGCCAAATTTCTAGATGTATACGTACATAAAAAGTGTACCACTTAACTCTTGCATCTTAAGGAGTACTCTTTTCTTTTTACCAGTTTCGAAACAATTTTTATGTTATTTTTGTAGCTAGAGCTCTTGACATTCATGTATACGTCTCCATGCAAGATTTTCGGAAATTGTCAATTGTCACAATTTGTTTACAAGTCACGTGTAATACTATACATCAGGTCGATTTAGTAAATTTTTTTTTTACCAATTTTGAGACAATTTTCATCGTATCTGTGCAGCTAAAGTACTTGACATGAACTTTTGAAACTTGATACGTTAAAACGTGTGTGTTTTATTTAGCTATACAGGGTGTCCCAGAATTAGTGTAAGAAACGGAAACGGGGGGTAGGCGATTTTGAACTACAAGTTCCTTTGCAAAAATGTCGGATGGTGCTTCGTTTTTAAATTAGGACGCTCGGGGTCAGCCTCTCGCAGCTGAACGCGCGCTACTCGGGCGCTGTGATTGGTCGGTGGTTTCTCGTTAATAATTCAAAAACGAAGTACAATCCGACATTTTTTCAAAGGAAATTGTGGTTCAGAATTGCCTCACCTAGCCCCTAATTTCCGGCTCTTACACTAATTCTGGGACACACTGTATATTCGGCACACTTGTTTCTACCGACCCATTTCTCAATTGACTCCAGTCTTTCCTACTCGTCAATGAAACGATACTCTTCGAATCGAAAAGAAAAAGAAGAAGCTGACATATTCCTTGCGACTACGCCGCTGTTATCCATTCCCTTGTTTCCTATTCGCGGCCGGAACTCTTTTGTTCTAATCGCAGCGTCTCTAATGGGTTTCTTTAGAGAGGCCAGCGCGAGTTAATCCCATCGCCCCTGCCGGCAGATAGAAACAGAACCTATATAGCTAGTTCGTATCTCTGGTCCAGGGGATCGGGATCTGTTGTTTATTATGCCAACCGCTCCTCTCTCCCTCTGGTCATGCTCTGTATTGGATCGCCGCGCCGCAATTCGAGCTCGCTTCTCGGATAATAATGGTATTGTCATTCTAACGTTTTATGGAAGGGAGCTTCATGCGACGTGCGAGAGGCTTTTGAACCCATTGCCCCAGGGGACCCTGAAATGCTCGATCCTGCGTGCTCGAAAACAGTCAAATTCGTAGTGATTAGTGGACATTCGTTGGATAAACCGTTCAAATCTGACTTTTTCTTAAAGAAAAAATAATTATCACGAGGTCGTATTGTATTTCCCGAAATCTCGAAATAATTTGTGTTTCTCGAAGCGAAATGAGGTGATTTCGTTCTACTAATCTTGTAGCTGATAAAATAACAAATTCATACATGTATAATAATATTGACGTTCAGATGATTGTATACGTTTAGAGTGCGATTTGTTAAGAATAACTTCTTGCAAGGTCGTCTGAAAGTCAACATATTATACACGTTTGAATTTGTCTTTTTATCAGCTACAAGATTACAATAATGAAAATACTCATACCATTAAAAAAAAATACCAGTGATCTTGAAATCTCATTAAAAAATAACCTTGAGAAAATATGGTACCATTGTATTACATACGCTCCTTCGAACAGAGCGACTTTGTCTGATAGATGTTTATCATAGATCCATAAATAACGAAGATATTCCTCCACCTTGTATATCTATTCTGTATTCTATGTATATCGACTTTCGCAAATTTTCTGATACATCGAATTGGAGTGCGCACTCGAAGCGAGTCGCCTTCGATCGTAATTCGTTGAATGACATCGATTAGATGGTCGATCGGACGACCACGGCTGTCCAATATTTTTACAGTGATTAATTGGCTATTCCATCTCTTGTCGATGGATCCAGAAGCAGAACATTCTATTACCTTAGCCGCCGAAGCCGTGTCAGGCCTGAACGATCTTCTCTGTCCAATTTTTTTATTTTCACCTTCTCGTCTCCAGTATCAACAGTACATTTCGCCACGCTCGTTTTCCCTCTCTAATCTAACCGAAGCATGAAAAGGAAAAATCCCCCGAACCGGGTAAAACTAGAAATAGTTTTCAGATCCACGTGAAATTTGATCTATAAGGGTTCCTTGCCACTCGAATTACGAATCTGATATCACAGGGATGGGGATCGAGGATTAAATATAAATTCTAAAAAAAATATATACTACGGGTCACCGTGAAAGATTATTAAATATTGTAAAGTATGTTTAAGGTGGTTTGGTCAAAAAATGATAACGGTTCAGATCATCTCGTAACGTTGAAAACTTGAAATTTACATCTTAAATTCGAAGATAGATCCGAAAAACAGTCGTTATATACATATAACAACGATACATATTATAATATCGTTTGTATTGCAACGTTTATATGGAAATTTTACACGTAATTCTCTTTAGTTATGCTACTTTAGTTGGAGTTCCACTAGTAGTAAAATTATCACCGGGTACGTTTGTATTTACAATTTAATTACTCGACCACGGATGTTTATGCAAAATCGTATTTTTACAGATACAGACAAAGAATCGAAACATAAATGTATGTCTTATCTTCTAAACGCTACAACATATACATTCTTGTTGATACTTTAGGTATTTTTGTATTTGTGAACGTTACACATCATTCGCCATAAATGCATAAACATCCACAGTCTATCTATCCTGCTCGAAGATATATTTTAAATGGAACGCGGCTGTCATCGATGACCACCATAGCGTATTATCGTCATCCTCGTGGATGAGAGTCGAGGAGAGACTCGCAGGCAGCGCGACAGGTGCGAGATACGTCGAGAGGGATCGCTTCGGGGCTGTTTTAGTCGAGAGCAGACCTATAGCGATTCCAAGCCCGGCTGGATTCGTAAGAAATCGATACGCGGTGAACCTGCCACCTGCTGGCAAACTCCCACCGACCTAGCGCAGGTTACGCTTCAGCTTCTTTCCAGGACTGATCAGGACCGACAGGACGGGGACGCCAGTTCCCGGTGAACTGGAACAGGATCTAGACCTTCCCCCGGACCGTCAACTCACAGTTGAGATATTCGAAACTGTTGACATCATTTCGTTTCTTCCGTTCGCATATTTTATTAACATTTATCGAATTAATAGGACGACCTAGGACGATGAAAAAAAGGGGAATCTTAAAGATTTCCGACAATGTGTAAAATATCATTGATTATAAAAGAAGAAGTTAAGAAACTACAATTTCACACGATAGTTTTTCGGGAAATTGATCGGTGTACGAATACGTTCTACACCCACTGTATCAGTTTTTTGGGGCCAAAGAGAAACTTTGTTTCGATCTATGAAACATAAACCTTCTGACTCGCCATTTTAAGACACCGAAGAAACTTCATTGATCACCTCAAGAAAACGTGATCAAAAGTCTTGGAAAGTACATTTCTAAAATGAGCAAACAATGTAGCGTAGATGGTTTAAATCTCCATAGCCCTAGCGTTAAAAAATAGCTATACCGATATTTTGTTTATTTATTGAACACAAATAAAGACCATTTGAAAAGGGTTCGAACCAGATTTTCCACTCCTGGGGACGATGGAGTCTTGTCCAGTTCGACTCGGTAGCATTCGTCTGAAAGCCTTTCCCAAGTCCTCGAAACGGAAGTAATTAGCGACAGGCGTCTCGTTATTGTTAAGTAAGCGCGCACGAGTCGTAAGCGAGCGAAACTTTTAAGCAATTTCCACGCTGAAAGTTGCCCAATTATTTCGAGGCGGTTTGATACGTTTCGTGGGAGAGAAGTCTGATTTATTCGCAAGTGCAGGGCAAATGCTTCGTGTTTTGGTCGACTATTTAGTAAGAAGTTTCCAAGTAACCGTACGTAACCGCCCAGACGGAGCGGAGGTACAGCTCGCGGTCGCTACGTTGCAATTACGAGCGTCTTGTGTTCGTCGCGCGAACCACAAACATGATCGCTCCGCTAACTGAGATAAAACTTATCGCGAGAGACACGATACGAAGGAAACGCGAATTAAGGGGTTAAACCACTTTGGTCGTTTAAAAAAACTCGAATCTTGTTCGATAATGATATGTATGCCGTTAATTAGAAATCGATATCGAAAGTGTAAGGACAGTTTGGAACTCTAGTTAGTCTAGTAGTCGCTCTTGTTCTTGGTCTTTTCTGAAAATTACTTGCCATTTTGATTTAAAATCGTGCAATAACTTACGTATCTTTTGCTTAATATTTTGCGGTAACGTGTAAATACATTGCAACTTTTGCGACAACGAAGAATTCAATTTTTTCATACGAAACTGTTACGCTATCGTTTAAATGATTTCTTAACAGCAGAAACGTTTATTTTCTCGTCAAGCCAATAGTTTTAAAATTCCTTGGCTACATATGCTTGCATAGGATTATAATGGTAATCGGATTGAGAACTTGGAAGGTTTATAATTTATCGTAACAAAAGTACGCTTATAATCTGCAAGGAAAGCAACAATAAGTGATATTTTTTAGCTACTCAACTTCGTGCACGGGATACACCGTAATGGCCATCGAGTTGACGAAACGATCGAATATAAATTCACAGAATTAATTTCTACACCTAATAATTCAAAATCCAAATTTAAATGCATCAACAAGTTCTAACTCGATCCCAGTCGCGTTGTTCATCGATGTTGTCGAGTTAGATTAACTGTCGAGTCGGGTAATAAAGTTACCCAACTGGTAGTTCGTTCACTTCCTTGTGCCGGTTACGCACGGCAGTTGTCTTTTCTTTCCTTTGAATTCTGAATCCTGTTCGTCGTGATCTCGGTGTATTTAGAAAGCTAGCGACGTTTCTTTTGTTGTCTGAAAATGTCCAGGGTGAATCCTTTCACGTAACGACGCGACGCGACGTCTTAAACGAAGACGTAACGAAACGCGCGCGCTTGATCGGCGGGTCACGTTGGGCCGCAATGATCGTGGACCAAGAGACTAACGATTGGTCGGTTCGGTCGAGGGGACAACGAGTCACTTCCGCTGGCAATTGCGCGACAGTCCATTTGTAAGTAACTCCGATGATTACGAGCAAAAGCGGCCCGCATCTTGTTACAGGATGCAATTCACGGCACATCGGCTCGTTTCGATCGTATAAATCGTCGACTCGATTTTACAGGGAAACCTGTCCCACGTGCACGACCGCCACCGATCATCGAAACGAATCTGGACCACGGGACCTGCCTGTAGTTGGACGGAATTAAAGTTCAAGGACGAACGCTAGCCTCGGCCCCAGCCGGGATTCCCATGTCGACGCGGCTCTCGTTCGTTCCTAGCCTGTCACCGATGTAATTGAAACAAGCCATCGGCCATTCCTGCCCTAGTCTGTACATAGAAAACTCTGGCGAACCTCTAGGTAGCGATCGGACTAACCGACCGCCATTCAGGGTAAAAGCGGAAGTAACTATTTCGGCGTCGAAATTTAACCGAGTTTGAATGTAAATCGGTATATCTCGTATTTATACCTTTACTTCAATACCACGTACCGAGGTTTCGGTGTTTTTAAATAGTTTTTCATGAAAACCAATTATACTATGATATTCGAGGTGGCAAAAACCAATGGACACCAATTATATTTCAATATAGGAAGAATTAACGTTACTACAGCAAAAAAATCGATTTTTATAACGTATTGAAGATATACGAACACTTGTTAAAACAAGAATCTTATTAAACTTCATATCAACTTCATTTTATTGCTTGAATCTTGAGATCAATCTGATCTCTGTTATGATGAATCTATACTCACAACCCAAGTCTCAACCTGATGATCATTACTGCCAAGCTGCCATTTTTGTAAAAATGAAAGAAATAAAATAAAAAGCGATTTTCTAGGTGAATACTTATACATTAATGTACTTCAATGCAAATCAAATCTTGTTGTTATCGCTCCAATAAAAATTCTTGAAAAAGTCTGAAAATTCGAACAGGCAAAGTCTACTATGTCAGTTGTAAATGTATTATATGTAACAGGTGTATAGCCAATTGCGAGCTACGCACCGTTAACAAATAAATGAACAATACTTGTAATTTTGTCCAGCAGTGTAGATATTCATACCTGGCGACTATCGATTCGACGAATCCGCTAATTAGGTCCGTTTAGAATCGAACCATCTGAATCCCTTTGGGCGTAACAATGAAAGGGTTGGCAGGCATATCGTAGTCCTCTCGTTCGATGTAGCTCGGGGTGCAATTGATCCTGACGGTTTCGCGAGAAAGCCAATTCGCATTGGCCAGGATTCATTTTCCGTTTCTTTAGCGAACTCCCGGCGAGCTCTTTGTGCCTTTGCCTATTTACTCTGTCCCAGTTTCCGCGGACTCGGTCCTGCGTAGGCTCGATCCTAATTGCGCCTCGAGGAGTCTTCCTGCTTTCTCGCGACGTCGGCGTCGAAGGTCGTACTCGTTAACGACGCCATGATACTTCCGCGGTTTCTTCAATTACAAACGCGTTGCAAATTTTTAACTCCGGTGTGACGTCGAGAACACGACCGTCATAGCGCATCATCTGTTAAAGAAGCATAATATCTTTTGAATTGCGCGCCTTATTATATTACAGATTAGTGTCACCTAATGAAAGAATACGTAATACTTTCTGTTCCTGTTTAGTTTTTCTTGTGTGTGCCACGTGCGATATATATATAAAACTTATTCTTTTATAGTTACCACAATTCGAATCATCCTCGGAGTACCTCCCAGTAAGGAAGCAGTGTTCCTCGTAGGAAAAGGGTTGTAAACCGCAACGAGGAATATCGCTAGCTGGACTAATAAATGCCAGCGCCGCGGGCTTTCGAGCGAGGCTCTATTATCAGGATTCACTAATTATTGGAACTGACGCGTACTCAGCCGGATAACGGCTTCGCCATGTGCTGGAAGTGTCGGTAAAAAAACACACCGACAATGGCGCCATCTAGCAGTGTAAAAAGGAACTATTGAGGACAAACTTGAGCGTTTTTCCGAGAGAGGCGCTGACCAAACTCCAAAAATTAGTTCGGCCTGTTCACCGCTAGATGGCTATTGATTTCAGCGAAAATGGAGGAAACTCACAAGAGACACTGTGATAGTTTAAAAGTTTTAAGAAGATACATCGTTCTTCTAATCATGTTTATTGGCCAATTCTTTACTTACCTAAGTGAACACCAATTTCGGTGTGATACGGATGGTAATTATAGAGAACAGGTACATCCTCTCCGATTTCGATGATTTTTCAATATGTTGTAGAAATCAACATTGTGAATAACTTTTTCCTATACATATAACCGTCGCTCGGCCTTGGTTTCCGAGATATTTGCAAAATATCATTGCTATACTCCGAGCCTAAACAATCCACGACTGAACGCTTACACACACGCTGTCACAGACGCGTAGTTATACGCAATATTCATTGTGTAGCAGCAATGGTATTTTGCAAATATCTCAGAAACTAAGGCCGAGCGGCGGTTATATGTATAGGAAAAAGTTGTTCAAAATGTTGATTTCTACAACATATTTAAAAATCATCGAAATCGGTGAGGATGTACCTGTTCTCTATAATTACCCGGGGTTCCGGCGAACGCGTTGAACCTGCCTTGCGCCGGGCCTGCCAACAAAGAACAAACGTAACAATCCAAACGGCAACGATGCTATAATAGTAAAAAAAAAATGCAGATAGCGCGAACAGCTACACAAACGAAAACAAATATCAGACGGACGTGGTACCGTTCTTATGTACTTGTTTTGATAACAGAGGATTAGGGAGGAAAGAGGCGAGTTTCATGGTAAATCGGTTACAAAGTACAAATAGAAATTGAAATCAGAGATTTCCGAAACAGCTATGAAACTGTTACCTTTTATTTTCTGTATAAAAAGAAGAGTACTATTCATGTATGTTAGAATTCTGATTTTTGCATCTATTGACAGCACAGAAGTTCTTTTTCTTCAATTAATTAAGAAAGATGAATATCTTTCTATCGATTTTTATTATGGTTTGGACATTATTTATGTGTTATAACTAGACTGCGGATTCTATGCATTTATGATATAAAATAATATAATGAATATATACTAAACATAACCAAACGGTGTGTGCACTTATACAAAATAAAATAATAATATTATCATACCAATCGTAGATGGAACGATTCGGCTGGCATCCCTGCTACCAGTCGCGCATGCGTGTCGAAAAAAACTGAACGCGCAGTACTGTAGTTATAGTCAACGATACGTAGTCCCAATTTATTATAAATACTAGATCTTGTATCACTAGTAGTTGTAGTACCAGTTAGTGACATAGCCACCATATCCATTTTGTGATTATTGACATTGATTTCACAGAACGGTACAAGAGTGTATCGAAGAGAAAATTTGACACCGTCAATTAAATTGATAGGAACAAAAGATGCCGAAAAATAACACAAAAGGCAAAAATGCCTTCCACTTTTTTATGCTTGACTGGAAAAGGAAACAAGAAAAATGTGGCAAAGTATTTAAAAATGGTTTAAAAGATGTTGCAACGGATCCTCAGTGCAGTGAAGACTGGAAGGTTGGGATTACAATTTTTATGATTTTACTGGTTGGCAATAACAAGTTTAAAGCTCTAAACAATTTGATCTTGAGACTCCTGTATCCGAACTAATACGGAGACAAAAGCGGTCGGATAGAGGAATTTTCCTTGCTTGGCTCTTTAGATTGTTCTTTTATTCAGACTTAAGGTTTTCTTTAATATCTACTTTTGCAGCACGTTTCACTAATTTCTTTATTAAAATATAGAAACATTTATTGTTTTTCAGTGTTTTGTTATTTATTATAGAATCTAACTCCGCATCTAAAAGGTGAATACATGGCTAAGGCAAAGGAGAGCAAGGTTTTACCTCAAAGAATATCGTCTAAGCAAACAACAATTGGAGAAAATATAGAAGAGATTTTACTACAGCAAAAAAGGGAAGAACAGTTTCAACAAAATATGATTCAATACATAAATGCTATAATTGCTATTGGTACTCAACATAAGAGTAAGTAATACCTTATATTTTTATGTGAAAAATAATTCTTTATTGTAAGGAATGCATGTACATTTGTATAATGCGTGTGCATCTTTGGGTGTTTTTGGGAATTAGCGATGTCTTTGTTTATTATTTAATTATTATAATGTTCTCTTATGAAATGTTTACAGTATTGTTATTATTTGCAGACTTGGAGAAACTGAAGTTCATATTTATACATGTGAATAAGTTTTACAGAAGAGAAATAGGTATTAATAAGTTTGACTTCTGTCCTGCTGAATTTGCAATAGGAGAGTTTAGTTTAGAAGATGGTATGACAAATATATACCATGAGATCATCAGTTCAAAGATTCCATTAGGATGGAAAAGGGATGCACTTGAAACTAGTTCAGAAACACATAAAATACCTATAAATATGTCAGGCGGACAAAACGATTTTGCATATATGTACGAAAGAGTGGTTAACATTCTAAAATCCAACATGACTGGAATTAAGTTTCCTCCTCTATTTACAGTAAGGGATGTAGTTCCTGTTGTAAAGTCATTACTAAGCAGAATGACTGAAGCCACCAGTAAGTATAGGGACTAATTATTAGGAATTTATATTACTAATTTCTTATTCCTTTTTTAAACACAGTAATATGTCAAGTATATAAAATTAAGGGAACAGAAAGTTAAAAGGTCAACAAATACTTGAAATATTTTTATTATGCAATTGTATTTTAGATACGAGTATGGACGACTTTGTCGTATACACATTAGAAACTCTGTTCGGAGAATTAAGAAATGCTGCTACGCAGCACGTCGATGATATTAGCATACCTCTAGTCGTAGCAGAAAATGAATTCAAAAAAGACGTATTTGCTTCTACACGTGGTCTCGAATGCGATGTAAGAACAGAAATATTAATTGTCGTTGATAAATTCTTAACAGAGTAAAAATTAATTCTCATTTCCCCTTATAGTACCACAAAAACATTGAAGACTCATCGCAATACTGCAGTATGTCCATCATAAAACGGTGGTGCTTCACAATATGTGATTATTGCTGCGAATATATGAATATACCAATGATCCAAGGTGTCCATTACCCTGTTTCGGAGAAATGTTCGAATTCCACTATTCTCGAATCTCTAGGAAATCTGACTATTAATGACAGTGTCAATGTGGTTTCTATGACTGGAGTAAGTAATAAAAAATATAAATACCGGTATATGATACTCTTAGAGACATCTACATGGCGGTTATTGCAAATTAAAATTTGTATTGTCAACAATTGCAAACAGGTTACAGAAGAACACAGGCTGAAAGTATCTGGACGAACTTATACAGAAGAGCAACGCCGACGTAACCTAAGCCAACCAGTAAACATAATTGATCATAGTAAAACTTACTCGTTAAATAATTCAATTGTACGTGCTAATACTGTGATCCTAGATGCGATTATAATACAACTCAAATTCGCTTATCTTTCACATTTTCAGATTCCTGGACGACCATTGCGACCTCCTAAAACGACTGGTAAATATACGCGATATTAATATATTTTATCTGTTGATAATGTAAAGTGCAATTTTCATAAATATTTTATACTCTTTCAGCGCAAGCTGTAATCAAAGTGGACGACACTAGTATCGAGAATAATTATACAATCAATATTTTGAAAGATATGGACTTTCCAGCTCTTGGTAAGTTATCCGTGTTATTTTATTAATCGGATAACTATAACTCACAATTTTTATTCATAAATTATTTCATAAATATTTATTTGTTTTTAATACAGGAGGAAGAGGAATAAGTTTAGCCAAAAATAAAATGCCTATTAAAGTTCCGTTGGGAAAAGGTAATGTACATTTTATGTCAAACTACCATTTGTTATTACTTATTTCAACAAAAGAGTGGTAAATCCTAAAGAGTATATGCCTTTTTTTCTTAGATTGTTTTTTTATATATTAAAATTTTGCGATGAAATATCTGGATTTAATAATTTAATTCAATAAGTAATTGTGATTTTATATTTTTTTGTAGGACGTGGAAAATGCTAACCATATAAAAAGTACATGGTATCTACATGTTTTTACCATATTTGACTTCGTATATTATTATCTTTAAGAAATAAAGCAGTGTTGAGCAAAGTGTTTCATCAAGGTTTGATGAAAGAGAATGTTTTATTTCAAATGCAGTTTACTATAACTGCATAAAAAAATTAAGTATATCATCTTTATACTTTTCTATATTTGTATCAATTTTATTGATCCAAGTAAAAATGTGAAATTTTATCTTAAATGCTTAAGAATACCGAATATTATTTCATGACATTTTGTAACCACTATAATAAACATGTCTCATAGATGTATAAAATAATGAAATATAATACTTTGATACATACATTTGTATTGAAAATCATCTTACCTTAACTGTAAGAAGTTCGTTAAATTTTCCCAAAATTGTCCGGAGTAGCTGACTCACTTTAGCAAAAATGTCGACTGCAAAGGATTATTCTCGAACATCAGAGACAGAAGTCTTTACACTCACCGGACGATCGAAAAAGTTTGAATTACAGGTTCTCTCCGAGACCGCTTCGAAAACTTCCAAATTGCAGCTATTAAAACTTCCCTCGGTGAAACCTTTTTCATCGCAGACATGAATGCGTAACAAGCATGTTTGGTAAAGGGTTACGCGCAATCTAAAAGATCAGTTTTCGAAATGTCGACACAGCGGAAACATTGTGAGAAAACACAAAACGTATCGAAACACCTGTAACTGTCGCGTCAGACTGACCATTTGTATTATAAAATTAGTGGTTCTCGGAGCGCACAATATTTCTAAAATTTCAAAGATATTTCTGGAATATCACCAATATTGTATTAACCGAGTATTGTTTATGACATCGAAGCGTCGTAGTTGCGGTAATTGTGTAACGTACATTCGAGGGAAAAATGGACTTCGCGATGGGGTGGAATCGTTTCAACTTAACGTTGCTTGGCGTGTGGCCGGAGCCGAAGAAGATCTCGAATCTGTCGCGTCGAACATCCACACTTATATTTTGGTCAACGTGTTTTATAACATTTACATTCATCTGCGCGCCTCAGACAGCGAATTTAATACTGAAATCGACGAGCTTGGACGAGGTGATCGAGAACTTGTCGATTAACGTACCGATCGTTTTCGCTTTGATTAAACAAATCGTTCTGCGGTACCATAAAAAAGGTGATTATATACAATTTCCCAGTCATTTCGTAATTACATTTTAAATTTGACCAAACTTAGATACTTGACAAAGATATTCATGATTTTTACGTTACTTACTATACATTAGACTAATGACTCATTTCATCTTATAATGATATCTCCTTTTTTATTCTTAAGTTTTAGTCTGAAACTCTGAAACTATTCCAATTGTAATTCTATTTAGAAGAATCTCAAATTGCTTTTCAAACGAATGTATATGTCTCTAGCTCTCACACTGTTACTTAGTCAAATATTTGATGATTGGACCGAACGTCCAATTACGGACCAAGAGCGTGAAATGATGCTGAAGAACGCCAGAATAAGTCGAATAATATCAATTGTCTGCTCCACGCTGACATACATGATGCTCTTCGCATTTATATCGTTGCAAATTTGGAGTAACATGCAAAACGTATCAGAAGCTGACTTAGGAGGGCTGCTACATCCAGCAACGTTTCCCTATGATACCAAGAAGAGTCCAAACTTCGAGATAACCTGGCTAGGACAATTTATGGGCACAGTGTTAACTGCGATCTGCTACTCTTGTTTCGATACGTTTCTTGCAGTTCTTGTGTTGCATTTATGCGGCCAGTTAACCGTACTCAAAATGGCTCTGGAGAATTTGATTAACTTAAACAACCAGACCAACTTTATCAAGTTTCGAAAACGACTTGGCTTTATTGTGGATAGACACAATCAATTGTTCAGGTTTGTACGTTAATAATCATAGAGATATTATAGATAAAGCAGGGGATACATAGGTTCACAGTAGTCCAGAGTCCAGGGATGCCAGAAATCTGCTCTTCTTTTGCGCATGCGCGAGTTGGAAGCAACTGGAAGCAACACTGGCACCACAGTCTGTAAGCTCTGACTCCAGTGTTGCTTCCAACTCGCGCATGGCGATTGGCCCTCTTGATGTGGTCCCCTTGTCAGAGATTTTTCAAGAGAGAAAAAGATACTTTATGAGAAAGAATGAAATACTTGATGTTAAAATTTGACGATTTCGAGTACACTGTAAATTGAAATTGTTCATTTTGAACTGTTTGAAGGTTCGCAGTGATCGTGGAAGACTGTTTCAACCTCACGCTACTTTTTCAAACGATAATCTGTACGGCGATGTTTTGTCTGACTGGATATCGCATGATAACTGTATGATTATGTTCAATGCGTTGATAACACTGTCCAACACGAAATTTGATCTGCAATATCCACTGGGGGGTCTGTCCCCTAGTATTGTCGATGGCGATAGACTTCACCAGAAAGAAAGGACCCAACAGCAAAACTCCTTGCAACCAACACAGGTCTCAAACACAAATCTAAAAGCCGAAACATGAGGTTTTATAAAAATGATTGACTTTGAGCTACCATGAAATACTATTTGAGAACTATAAGCGCTAGAACGTTCTATTTAATCTTGAATGTATCGTTTGGGACTTTGAATGTCTGTGAACGATCACTGACGTTCAAATATTTCTCTATTTTTATGAAAAATTATATGTATAAACTCGGAAAAGATTAAATTTGTTGGACAGTGTAATTTTCCGAAAAACGATTTCCGCGATTAACAAGTGCTTTTCGTATGCGATTATTTGTTATAGTCTGTAGACCAGGAGGAAGAGGACGTACCGATAGTTGGATTAATTTTTTTTATTATTCACGTGATCTACACTATGTTGCATCTATTTATTTATTGTTATGTCGGCGAAACGCTTCTGGGTCAAGTGAGTCGATTAGCAATTGTATTTTATGTAAAATTGTTGAACCTACTTTGTCAGATTTTCAATACTGTTAACTCTACAGTTTTTTGAAAGCTCTATGTACACTTTTGTTGAAGGTGATTTTAGTAATGAATATTTTATATCTAAAACTTATATTTAAAAATGTTTTGTTACGATTTTTCAAAAACAAAATCTTGGCAGGTACATCAGTTATTTACTTATAGTAATGTTTATTCTTTTTTTGTAATACCTATAGTACTGTGCAAAAGTCTTAGTTCACCATGTGAAGCTTTTTAATAAAATAAATGTGATGTTTTCTTGTGGCTGTTGGACAGTACATTGTACAATAATGTTAGCCAATAGTATATTCCTATGTTCTGTACTCCAGTACATACATTGCTTGTCCAAATGAGAATTATATCTCTGGACCATTACACTTGATGCTGTAGGAACTTCACTCTCACTTTGGACATACTCGTATACCTCAGCTAGTGTTTTAATTTTCAGAGCACTGGAATTGGTCAGTCTGCATATGAATGTGATTGGTATGCTTTGCCACCGAATGAAGCAGTTTTATTAACTATTATTATACGTCGTGCCAGTGTTGCCTTTAGAATAACTGCTGGAAAATTTAGTCCTTTCTCCCTGGAGTTCTTTAATGCTGTGAGTTATATTACGACTAAATGCTTTCTTAGCATTAACCATGAACACAGTCATTTGACATAAAAATAAAAATTACTTTTTTGTAATTATATAACATATTATTATTAAAGTAATATGAAATGTTTTTCAGATTTTAAAAACATCAGCTGGATATTTGTCTGTGTTACTAGCTATGAAGGATTGAATAGTCGATGAGTAATAGTATCAAATGTTGTCCTCATTTGCAGAAATAAAAATACAGATCATTGATCATTCATTTGATGAATCAACCCTTAACATTCTATATCCAATAGAGTAATTGAATGTTCCAAATGTCACATGTAACAAACATGTGTTAAATTATTGATTGTAATAATCTATCAATATGTTTGCGAATTGTTTAATAAAGTCAGGCTGAGTTTCTGTCCAAGTTGCCAATGTACTGAATATGAAATCAGTTTCTTCCTCTATTTCAGAATGCTCAGAATTCATATTATCCTCTTCTGTTATCACGCGTTCTTCTTTCTCACATTCCGAAATCCAGTTCACCACATCATTGTACTGAATCGTGTCTTGAAATTCCTGTAAATCTTCTTGGATAAAAGTATTCGTATCTTCGCTTTCGTAGGTCTCGTCCACAGGCGGCCGACGCAAAAGTTTTCTCCACGACGTCTGAATATTCGTCGACGTTATTCCTTTCCACGCCTCGGCGATTAAATCTATACAGTCTTTAATGTCGTAATCGCCGTAAAACTGTTTAATACCGTTAGTGTGTTGCAAAACCCGACGTAGAAGTTTGTGTCGAAATATTTGTTTGCATTTAGCGGTTATTCCTTGGTCCATAGGCTGTATCAACGCGGCCGTGTTAGATGGTAGATAGAGTTGTTTGAATTGAGGATCTTCCCGCGCTTTTTCGGCAAGCGTGTGCCCTCTACAATTGTCCACCAACAACAACACTTTCCCTGCGCGACCCTGGTGTAACTGGTGTTGCCTCACACTGGGTTTGAAGTGATTGGTGTACCAATCGTTAAAAAGGACTTCGTTAATGTAGCCATTCTGTTCAGTTTGGTACACCACTGGTAGACAATGCCTGCAGTGTTTCAGAGCTTTCGGAGTTGCGTACTTGTGAATGAAAAGGGGTGGCAGCTTGTGCGTGCCAGTGGCGTTAGCACAGAAAGCTACAGTAACGCGATCTTTCTTTATTTTTCTACCGCTTAAACATAGTTCTTCTCCTTGAAACAGTGCTTTTTGCGGAAGAGCCTTCCACATCAAGCACGTCTCATTCATATAATAAACATCTTCTTCGTCGATGTTCTCTTCGATTAGTACTTGTCTCAACTTCTCTTGAAATTTCTCTGCGGTTAATTCATTCGCATCAGCAGTCTCCCCGTAAACGCCCACGAGACGTATGTTGTGTCTGTTTTTGAAGCATTCGAGCCAGCCGTTGCTCGCTGCAAAATTCGAGCTTTCGCCGAATTCTGCGTGCAACTCCATCGCTTTCTCCTTCAGAAGACTATCGCTCAGGATGTCGCCTAACGCTCGCTTCTCCAAATACCACGTGTACAGCCGAGTATCAACGGTATCGTGCAGCAGCGGTCGTATTCTTTTCGAACGTAAACAGTTGGAATTCTCCAAATTCTGCCGTATCGATATCGCGTTTTGTCGATAACGCTGTATAGTCCTCTTGGCCAGACCATACTCGGCGACCAGCTGATCAACGGTGACGCCTGCTTCTAATTTCTGAACGATTTCCAGACGCTTTTCGTAGGTGACCTGTTGTAGCTTTCGTGCGGGAGTAGATGCCATCTTGGCGATTACTTGCGTGCACATATACGCGGATATGCTAAATAAGTATGTATTACTGTAATGATGTGCACGAAAGACGTGTCTATCGCTGAAAATCTCGAACGAGACTGAACTGAATAAGGGGCGCCGGCTCGGGTTCAGGTCATGCCTCTTAGACGGGGAGGAGAGTCTGAAATGCAATCGCTCTTATCTCCCCTCGGAACTCAAGGTTCGCTCGGTTGTGCTAGGTTGGGGAGGAGAGACAGTAAGCGCAAGCGAGAAGAGGAGAGTAGTGAATCGAGAGAGCGAGCGAGGAGCGGATATACTCAGGACAGTCTCTAGATTTTCTGGCGCCAACCCTTTGACTATATAGGGTGTCCCAGCATGGGTGGTACAACCGAGAAGGAGGTGATTCTACATGAAGAAACAAATCGAAAATAAAGAATAAAATTTGTTCATTTGAGCTTTCGTTAAGCAAACTTATGGCAGTGCCACAGCTAAAAAGAGAAAGAAAACCGCGTTACCCTGTCTGTCTTTGTCTACCAGCACATGTGCTTTTGAATTTCCTCCTTTACCGACTATAGATTGTACAGAAAATTGAAGTTACCATAAGAGCTGATATTTTTAAATTGTAAGCATTGAAGACACCTGCCGTATCGACAGAAGAACATGTAGAGAACCCAAAGTTGCGAAAGAAACATTCGTAACATCGTGAAATGAAATAGCAAAAAACTGTCCAAGAGGATTTCAAATGTTTAAAGAAACAAAGTTCTCACAAAACTATACGAATAAATGAGGTATTGCAACGATTGATACAATTTAATTGGAATACTAAGAAAATCAAACTCTAATTTAATTTAATTTAATTAAAACCGAACTGAACTGAAGTTTTAAAAAATTGACAACTTTATTTGTTGTATGTTTATATCTGTGCATGATTCCTTTCAACATTTATCCTTCGCTTACCAGAAATATTCTTTAGCAGATAGATTCCAATTTCTCTTGGGATAAAAGACAATCAGTGGCGTAGGTAATTGCGTTATGTTCGTGATAGCTTGTAACGTAATTTTCTATCAATATCAGGCTACGTGTAGTGGCATGTGGTTGACGTCTTATAAAAGGTGAACCGTCTTCCGAAAACAGCAGATCAGTTTCATCCTTCGCTTGGAGAACACAGCTCACAGTTCCAGGTAACACTTATCGCTTCTGTAAAGAGAAATTTATTTTCTCGCCAATAGAGAAACTCTGTAAGTTCTTTCCTCGAATATTTCACGTTTCTTTTGAACGACCAAAATTCTCTATTATTTCTCTCCAAGAAAAAATTGTTAACTCGTCGCGACGATCTATTTCATAGCTTCTTTAAAGAACTCCTCGAGTTCTTGTTCCGGTACACGTGTTCTTAAACACCGCCATAAGACGAATTTGGATATATCGCGAGATCGATAGCCTCTTAGACGAGCTCCTTGATGAGTACTCTTGCAAATAATGTAGGTCATCTGGATTTGATGGGGACATTTGTCTCTGGCTCTTTCTTCGAGTATAAAAGCTCGAAGCTTTTGCCTTATTTGCAACATTCGTACGCTAACTACCGTACAAGTCTCAGCGCCTTCAGTTTCCGAGTAAACCTCTGTGGAATCTTTTATCGAGAATCGAACGATAGGTAGCAACATTGTTCTTTCTTTTCTGCGGCAAATTATTTGCTGGACAATTGTCTCGTTTTCAGTAGCCAAAAAAAAACTCGAAATCCTCAAGATGATGTCCACACGTTTCGTCGTTGCTATCGTCGCTGCCCTCTTCGTCCTCGCCATCGCCGTGGACGCAGCCTACAAGAAACCACCGTTCAACGGCAGCATTTTCGGCAAACGATCCAACACCGTCACTGGTAAGTCTGAAAATTGTTCTATCCTTCAATTTTACAAGAGTTTATAAGAGTTTTACAGAGTTTTACAGAGTAACTTGTATAAATAATAGTTTATATCGTACACAGGGATCTCAAGTTTAAACGAAAAAATATTTAAGATATTTGCATGCTCTTATAATTATAATCAATTTGCCAGGATTTGAAGGATTTAAGACAAACTTTAAATGTTATGCATTATCAATGTTACATTTTTCTGTTTCGATAAAATCTAATGAGAAAGTTTCATAAATGTAATTACCCTCGGATCATTCACATTTGCTATAGCTGTTTTAAAAAATATATAATATTTATTGAAGAAAAAGATTAAAAAATACCTTAAACTACAATAAGCTAGTAGGTCTAGATATATTCTGTAACAAATACTTAGAAAATTGCTTTTACAATGTTTACACTTATTCTGTACATATAGGAAAAAAAAATAGAGATTTATGTCTATACCTATCAGATATTCTCTACATGGCGAAACAAATAAATAGTTTAGGATTCATTTATAACCAGTTCTAAAAATGTTTACAATGTTTTACAGATTACGACATTAGCAGCCGAGCCATGTCATCCATCTGTGAGACCGTCACCGAAACATGCAACGCCTGGCTGTCCCGCCAAGAATTCAACTGAAGATATCGAACCGACCATGAACCAGCTCGATGCGCTCCAAAAGCTGTTAATGTTGCTTAGCCACTTTATTAAAGTCTAATACTACGATCGATACGCAAATTCCTCATTCATGAATTTCTTCGACGCGTTTGGGTTCGTCGCATCGTCCATGTCACAAGTTCTTGCATAATCATGTAATATCAAGCTTCGATTAGTGTACACTACTCTGTAATATTTTCTCGTATAATAAACCATGACATTTTATTAAAATTAATCGACATCGATTCTTTCTTCTTTAACCAAATGCACACGATTCCTTTAAAATTCTTCCTCAACGTTCGAAAAAGTGAATTTGCAGTTCAGATTACAGTTAATTATAGTTTTGTATACTGTAATGGATATTTGGCTGGCAATGCTAATGTAGATTACCGTTCAGTGTTGATACTAAAGGCATATTACGTGATAAAGAAAGTAAATTTGTATTTTATATTATAATAAATTGTAGTTTTGTATCAAATTTCATAAACCATAGACATATACATATAAACTGGTTCAAATCGACCGCTGATTGATAAATAGCGGGAAACAACGACGATGTTGATTCTGAGCCCTCTGGTGATTGTTTGCATTAGTTTGTACTTTTTGAAAGAGGTTGCTACAAGGTTGCGCGCGTATAAGGTTAACGTTACCGAATTCTCCTTAACTTCTTAAAAAAAATTGTTACAAAAGGTGTGTTCTTTGCTTTCTTCGTTAATGTGCGCGGCAAATAAATGCGATCGTTCGAAACACCTCCTGACGTTTCGCAGGTTGGAGGTTATGTTTGTCATACGAAATTTAAACGTTTAATCGCATCGCTTTCAAACATTCTTTCGTCAAGACTCGAATACCAGTCATGGACACAGGAAATTCGACGTCCGGTGACAGCTCCTCGCAGTTGAATATAGAGACTACGCCCCGCGCTGAACGAGTAAGTTCTTTACTAAGTTATAGTGCTTCCAAATATTTCTCAATTTATCATATCTTCTGTTATTGTGTATCCATTATATGGTATTACATGTTTTCTTTTATTCTTAAGCGGGTTACTCGAGGTTCACGACAAAGAGCTGTGGACAGCGTGACAAAGAAGTTCCTTAGAAACTTTGATCCAGAGCATAGCGAAAGAGAGAAGCGCAAACTTCATCGACGATTGTATCAGGGTCACAAAAGGCACGCTTTGTACGACGAAAACGGTATTCACATAGAAACAGGGGATGATCTGTGCGACTGTTTGAATATAACCTGTGCTGGATGCCATTACCCTTGCGCCAAGTGTTCCTCTGCAAAATGTGGCCACGAGTGCAGGTGTGACATAAGAGACAATTTTATGCTATGTGTAATTACTTATGAGAATTAAAAGCAAACATTTTCTTTTAGAATCAACCGTAAGTGGAGCTATGAATCAATCGAGAACGAAGGTTGCGATGTTGTTATAAAAAATCCACTGTTGAAAGACAGTTAATTTTGTATACAAAAAACAAAGTTAATAGACAAAAGTGAAGACTGCAAAGGTAAGAACATTTATAGAGACCGTGGCTGTCTTTCCATGAAAGAATTTATTAACATATTCAAATCAGGATTACGTAAATTATAATAGATATAAGGTGACAATTAGGATAGAAAGCATAATGTGCAACTATGGAAATGCAATAAAGTTATACATATGTCTCGTATCCTTTTTAATGTTGCCTCTTTGATAGCATTGGCTTTCCCTCGTTCCCATAATTTGGTGGTCTTAGACAAAGCGAACCTTCACGAGTACAGTATGTTTTCGTAGGGACACGGTAGTTGAATCAGTGTTCCAATAGAACGTAAACGTAGAAGAACTCGAATAATCGAACGAAGCTCGCATAATCAGCTGACGAGGAGGTTCTGGAGAAGGCATACCGAAGAACAGGATTCAAAGCGATAGAGATGCGCCGCGTTTAGTGCACGTGCGTGTGCACCGTCACACGAAGACGATATTGATTTTCCCCGGCACTTTTGGCGTAGTGCGCACGTACCTAACGCGCATACACACACACAAACGTGCACACGTTCCACTGGAGTGGGGCGAGCCCCGGTGCGGAGGGCGTGCGCCTCGTTCCTCTTCGAAATCATCGTCAAAGTTCACGCAACCGAGTGCACGGAGAGGAGCGAGTATGGTGATCCTGTGGTCGGTGAAAATCGAGCGCAGCGTCCGTCGATCGATCCGCTAATTAACCGTCCTGGTCAACCTCGTTTGGCACGCCAGTGTCTCGAGCTACGTCTCTGGGAAGTGTACTATCGAAGAATCCTGTACCAGGTCAGGTGTTGTTCCTGACCGCCCGGCTCGAGGAAGCTCCTCTTTCCTCGCGGTGTCTTCTCGCGTTAAGGGTGTCAACTGTTCGAGAAGACTTTTACCGAATCCGATAACCACGCAGAGTGCATCTGGTGTTTACTCGTTGCAAAAACCCCGTGGCGATACGCACCGGTAACATCTCCAGGAACAGCACACCTTTCACCCGGTTCAATTGGATTCCTTCGCCAAGAGGAGTACCCACCAGAGCGTCCTTAGCTCGACCAGGTTTAAAGAGACGCTTTATCGCTTGCAGACCCTCCGCGACACATCAACGCGGGTCAATCGCGATATTATTGCCCCGATCACGAGTCTTGCATCGCGTTGACGTTTAACTGTGGTCGTGGTTTCGAATCTCTCATGCTTCGTTAGACTCTCCTCTGCCGGCTACCGCAGCTCTTCGTGCACCTTCAGTACCGATTAATCAGCTGCGATCAGCTATCGACTCGCGACCGAACGTACCAGTCGCTCAAGTTTGTGGACAGTACTATCATTTGTTTTGGAACTTCCCCTCTTGTACCTCTTTCTTTTTAATACCGCGATGGACGTTGTTCGGTGTATGACAAGGAGTATTCAAGTATCACTTGTTGAATACATGCAAGTATAGACGCGTGATTATAAATCGCGAGAGGAGATGCGAAGTGTCAGGTATCGGGAGGCGTCGTTTTCTTCTTTCCAAAGTTCGAACCTTGTTTATCCATGCCAGACTTGGACAACAGGTTTTCGATTTCTTTTTATCTGTTTCGTAGACGCAAATCACGAGTCGATGGAATTACGAAAATTAAAAGTAAACACGTGGAGCAGCTCCGGCGATTCCTACACCGAGTTTCGAAGTTAAGCTGATGCCGACGCGTTGGAGGTGCGAAGTTTTGAATTGTTTTCAAAATTGTTTAAAATCGGGAATCACGGATTATACAAATCGGTTGAGTAGCGGTGGAACCGACTTACACGGAACATCGTTTTTATGCAAATTTAGAGTGGGTAATCAAAACAAATTTTTGGAGTAGAGACTTTGTCAATTTATCAAATTTATTCCATTGTCTGTATAGCATGCTTGAAAACATATTAGCAGGATCTTTCAGGGACCAATAGAGGTCATTCGTCTCTTATAAGTTCTTATATTCGTTTAGAGGATTCAATGAGATCAAAAAAACATTATTCTCTGTATAATAAATACGAAGGAGAAGCAGATGTCAGAGTCTAATAGAGTCTGCCATACGTGTGACACTGTTCATCGTTTGAATAGTCTTCAATTACAGATAGTTTATTAATATTCTGCTTTGCACGCAGTTTTCGCGATACATACAATAATACAATTTAATTTAAACTTCTGTAACTCCTGTGATATGGGTATCGATAGAGCAATGATCTGAATGATGAAACCCAAGGAAAGAATTGTTACAATTGCGGTCCAGTGCTTTTTGAGTTGATCGCCATTTAGAATAAATTTGAGAAGCCTTAGGCAATTTACATAGCTACTCCGTGGTAGGATTTGCAATTAATTATTGGTAGGAGTCAGGGAAGCATGTTGGTGTACGTGAACACTCGAGTCGGCAAAGGGCGAAGAAAATAACCCGGTTGCAGGATTGTGGAGGGTCGACCGCAACTTTTACGCTTGTCGTGGCCGTTTCACGTTGGTTTCTGTGTTGTGCCGCAGATAGGTCGAGGTTTAGACGATCTCGCAGAAGGGACCCCGACTGACGGGGGTTAAGATCGTCGGGACGGCAGATGTCAGGATGCCGGAGCAAAGCAACGACTATCGCGTGGTGGTGTTTGGGGCGGGTGGCGTTGGTAAGAGTTCTCTTGTCCTGCGTTTCGTGAAAGGAACATTTCGTGAGTCCTATATACCCACTATCGAGGACACTTACAGACAGGTAAGCCCGACAAAAAAACACGTGGATTATAGACCGACAATGAAACGTTTCAAAATTCGGTTGGGTTTGAGAAAATTTTACTGATTTTTGTATCGTTGACCTGGCGATTACAATGGTGGTCATCTTGACCCTTAACTCCTGAGGTGTCAAAAACTGAAATGGTTCAAAGAGTGGTTTTTGCACCGATCTCGGCGAGTACGTCATTTCCAACTTTTTTTTAAGCGGAGGAACATTATAGCACCAGAACCGAAATCTACTGTCTGAGTAGGTGTGGGGTAGTTTTTGGCGGTGGTGCCAATATTGAATACTGTTAATGTATATACTGTCTACACAAAAAAAGTTCGAAATGATGTATTCGCCGAGATCGATGCAAAAAAAAAACACTTTTTGAACCATTTCAGCTTTTGACAACTGGGGGGGGGGGGGGGCCCGGTGGAGTTAAAGTTAAGATGACCACCATCGTAATCGCCAAGAAAATAATCAGCTCAATCGTAGAGTACTCCATTTTCTTAAACTCAACCCAAAATTCAATTAACATTCGCAACTAAAAATTCATCATTCAATATTGAATAAAAGTCAGGAATAAATTTCTATACGTTATTCATTATTCGAGTAATATTTTGCCTATTTCTAAGTCGTTGACATCTCTTAATTTATTATTTCAATTTTCCCCAAAATCAACGCTCTAACGAAAGAAATAGATTCCTAAATTTTTATAAATTTTTTTCATGAAGAACCCCTGGTTTCGGTTATTTTTGACCAATCTGACTATATTTGTTGCACTCATAATCGAATTCTAAAAGAAAATAATTATTCTTGACATCTCCCAATTTATTATTTGAATTTTCTCTAAAACCAACGCGGTAGAAATAATACATTGTAAGTATTCAATTAATTTCTTGACGGAGAACAAACGGTTTCCGAACATTTTAATCGGTTCACCGATCGTGCGTTTCGAACACGTTGCTAACGAAGCAATCGTGCGAGTCGATAATGAAACAAGTAGCGTAGAATTAGATCGGACAGGCGGTGCAAGTAGTATAGGTGCGTCATGTATCAGGCAGCGGTAATAGATTTTCCAGATCAGATAAGTTGCAGGGACTACCGTGACGTAAACTGCTGACATTTTGCCGATGATTCATACATGATGCAAGATCATCGCTCTAATCGTGCATCTCCCCGCCATTATCTCGTTCTGTAATCGCTAGATTCACGTAGAACTAAACCGCGAGCAAATAGTCGATCATCTCTCCACCGGCTTTCGCCTTTTTATTTGCATTTCAAATTCGTTCCCCGACTCGACTCGAGTCGATGGGGGCCGGTTTAAAGATTCAATTCAATTTATTTAAATACGTTTAACCTGCAAATTATCACCGTAACTATGTATACCTTTCACATCGATTGCTTCAACTTGCGACCAATGCAATTACCAGTCTGTAGATTTTTAATCATCAAGATACCGATATTGATTCTCGATATACTCCAAGGGTTTACGATACCGTTATAGGCTAACAACTAAGGGACCTTTTAAACATTTTCGTTGAATAATTAACGGTTAAATTATTGCTTTTAAAATAATCGAGTTCGATACCAATTTACTTGCAAGTCTCGAACAACAACAAAAGTCAAATTGACGTGGTCATTGGTAAAATTGAAAAAAGATCGAGATCGTGATTCAACCTGCTTTAATATGTTGTGGAAAATGGTTTCGATAAGATGATTTTCGTCTTCGCAATCTGCGCGTTGAAGTCACAAATCGCAACATTGTTAACAGAATATTCCAATGAATTTTGGTTTGGTTTATTTCCTCTCTCGAAAATTAATCGTCTTTTGTTTTATGAAAGAAACGTGTACAAGAAGCAGGGATGTGCGACGTCGTTGATCTCTTTGTTTCTTTGTTCCTTTGTTTCACACGCGACGGCTTGTGAAAAGGAAACGAGTCGCTTCGGAGAACCCACTCGCGGACGTGTCTTCTGTTCTATATAATTTTTCACCAAGAAAAGTAACATTAGGAGTACCCATAAGTAATGTTTCTTTTTTCTCTTTTATTTTACGAAATTTCGTTTTATTTAAGATATACTACATGCTTAATCCACGATTTAATCTTCATTTATTCTTTAAATCTTTCTCAAAGTTCGAGGTTTTTATTTATGGAACGCGAAATTGAAAATTTCATACATACTCGCGTCTGCCCGTATCAACTTGTCCACGTATAGCGCAAGGTCAAGAAGGAATCGGTTGTTTACGGGTTCCGCGACGAATTACTCGGACCCACCTGTAAAAGAAAAAGCTTCGTTGGCGAAACTGTTGAGATCCGTGCTGTGTGCGTGACGAGAATCGTGTCGGCGGAAACGGGGGACACCGAACGCTGAAATAAATAGGACGACCTGGTGCGGTATTTCAGGTGATAAGCTGCAATAAAAACATATGCACGCTTCAAATTACGGACACAACGGGGTCTCATCAGTTTCCCGCGATGCAGCGGCTTTCCATAAGCAAAGGTCACGCCTTCATCCTGGTGTATTCGGTGTGCTCACGGCAAAGCCTCGAGGAACTACGACCGATCTGGGCCATTATTAGGGAGCTCAAAGGACAGGATATATCGCAGATACCTATAATGCTGGTAAGACTCGACATTTCTTTCGCAGTTACACCTTTCATTCGTTGCTCGGGGGCTTGTTGTCTCTCCACGGATTATTGTTTTCGTCCGGCACGGAAAATGCGAACATCCACCAGAATTACCTTTTTGTTTCCTCGCCTTAACCCCTTGAGGGATATTGGCACGTACGGTGGCCCACGATACTATTCCTATACCACGGCGATATTTGTTCGACCTCTTTTATTTGTTTAACCTTTATTGATATTTCAATTACACTAAACAAAATGTAACTACACGTAATGAAAGTATACTTCCCAATCTTTGAAATGGTATAGGTTTATGTCCAATAAAAATATTATTCTTTGAATAACCAAACTATGTGGAGTTACATCTTTTTTAAATTGTTCTCACAACACAAATAACATTAACTCGAGCCAATTGTATTGTCATTCGTTTTTGTGTTCGCACGAAAAGACTTCCGTGGAGTGTCAAAGCCCTAACAAATTCGCCACATGTAAATACATAACATGCATATGTACGTAGAGAATGAGGGACGCAAAAAGGGAGCATGAAACTATTTCCGTCGCTTTTGAAGAAAAAAATTTCAAAGCACAAAGTTGCACGGTTCAAAGATGCGGATAATCATTTTCAAGGGCGTTTTTACCTCGACATTTCAAGGTTATCAAAACTTTTAAACGCGGTATTGTTGTTCCTTTTTTAACATTCTTAGAAGAGGCCTAACCGATTAATCGCACGGTTTATTCGTATCTTTGTAAACCACGAGAGCAGTTGGGGTTGTAAATTTCGGACTAGATGATGTCTAGGGCTTTTGGAGGCGCTAATTCTAGATTTGAACTAAAAATGTACAAATTCGACACGTTATTGTTAAGGGTTGTCGATCCAAAGTGAATCTTTAGACGTAACGATGGTGGATCCAATATGGCAGATTAGAGTTAAAGCAAAGCGATACGATTTAGATGAAATTCGGTAACGTAGGGACTTTGAAATTGTCGATTACGTATATGAATTGAAAATTCAGAAATAGATATGACGGATTAGGATATAAAAAGTATCTCAGTTTAGATAAAACTTGATAGTTGAGAGTTTTTACTATGTGTAGTAATTAATTCTGTGCTTCTTTAAACTTACCATTCGTGTTGCCTTTTTGCCAATGCAGTTTATAATTCAGGGAAATAATCTATCTATCGTGAGAATTCTAGTGCGAATATTTTGTTAACCAAGTGTGTCCCGTTGGTTTGTCCACCAGGTTGGGAACAAGTGCGACGAGAGTCCGTCGGTGCGCGAGGTGTCGCTAAGCGAGGGCGCAGCGGAAGCGGCGAACTGGGGCTGCGGTTTCCTGGAGACCTCCGCGAAAACGAATCACAACGTGAACGCCCTGTTTCGGGACTTGTTGTTGCTCGAGAAGAATCGTTCCGTCTCGTTGCAGCCAGTGCAGAGCAACAACGCGATCAGCCTGAAAGAGAAATGCGTCGTGATGTAACCGACCGCGGCCAGAGCGAGGTAGCCATCGTTCGAGGATGTTGCGGAGGGGCCTAGGGGACAAAGGGTCCATAGGTGGGCGCAACCGAAGACAAAGGACGAGGTTCACTCCGTACTCGACGCAGGAAAACGTTTGTCGCTCGTTTTTCGACCCGGCGCCTACGTGGCATCGTCCACCGTAGTCTCGACGCGATCACTGGGTTCAGTAGGCTAACCTTGCGCGAGCGAAAGGGACGATAGGTATCTGCGAGACCACGCGTCGCACAAGGTGCGTCCAATGCTCTTTAAAACACGTGAATCCTGGTGTTCGTATTCATCCCGATCGACGTTCGCTTCGGACGTTCGTCGGCGTGTCGCGTATCGAGCATTTGACGCGCGTTGTACACCTCTTTCTAACCGAATGTACTCTATACTATTGATAGATTTTTTAATTTTGATACAGAGCGATGTACTCGGTCCGCTTCCTAGGTTCCACGAGACCAACAACAACCACGCGTTTTTCATCCTGCACGAGTTGGCTCGTTAGTCGAGGACAACCTCGCTGGTAGGTCGATCGTGTATTGCAGGGAGAAGGAAATATCCGCGCCTCGTCCTAACTGACAGTCGTGCGACGACAAAATCGCTCGCAGCTGAGCCGCGGCAAGAGCGGAGGCAGGCTCGCGTTGCCGCGTAGGTTCTACCGATAAACAAACTTCAAAAAAGTAAAAACATCACGCCAAGTACATGAAAAAGTGGAGGACTCAAGGAGTTGTCATTGAAAAATAGAAGATCCCCATAAAAAAACTACAAGTAGAAAAATATGTGAAATCGAAATGACCTGGCAGTACATGGAGGTGCTTTCCAGCATAGTGCAATGGCGACACTGTGTAACACAACTGTGTAGGGGGATTTTTGGGGGACAAATTTTTTAGAAGAATTTTTTTACGGGTTTTTTAATATCAGCGCCATCCGTTAAGGTAGTTGTTCCTCGTTGATATTTTGAGTTAATTGACCATCTAGTTTAGGAGATATATGATTAATCAAAATACGAAAATATGTAAACTAGATAGTCAATTACTTCAAGATTTCATAGGACTATTTCTTTGCAATGGCACGCATGTAAATATGATTATATTTTTACACGTAACGACACTTATTTATATTCGACTAAATTTTAAATAAAGTATCTTTATTTGTGAGAAACTGTAATAAATAAGTAAATAAAATATTTTAGAGGCAATCGTTCTCTACTGGTTGGCAACAGGGCGGCCTGCCCCCAGTCTTGCCGCGGCTACAAGCGATTTTTGTCGCTGCGCGACCGTCAGTAAGGACATAGGGTCAGACTCTGGTGCATAAAGACCATCGGTCTTGTATAATAATGCAATATTCGCTTAGGGAAGACATTTTTGCGGGGACAATCTTCGAACCCCGACCTTTCGAGGAAAATCTCGAGCATCGCGTGGGATTCCTCAGGAACTATCCATCGAAACACCCACGGTTAGGGTGGGAAGGCCTGGAAACGTCAACAACACGACTTTTCCAACGCCCCAGGGAATTAGGAAAGGTAAACGTCTGACCTAACGCGAGATCTCCTGCCAGGGCTCGACTTTCTTTCTGTCTGCAATGCGCGTCTTCAACCACGCTGATTCGTCTCGAGCTTACTATACGGAAGGGACGCGATCGTGCCACGAACAGTGGTCGCGTGGTCCCTATCGCGACCAACGAACCAGCTGAACAATTTTTCGGAAAGAGCAACCAGTACAAAAGCGCGCGAAGTCGACCACGTATCTATAAGGGGGGACACCGTAACTCGTTATCCCGCGCTCTTTCACGAAAACCGTCGCGTCGCGCTTTCCGAGACTACTGCGCGATCACTTGGAACCGGTGTCGCTGGGCGTTCCCCCAAAAGGAAGATGGAAACGACGGGGGGCCAGGGGATAGGAAGACGGGAGAAGAAATTGAGCGAATACGCGAACGAGAAACGACAAAACTAGATAAAAGTTGTTACGAGGTTGGTTTTTGTTGAATAGTTGTAAGGTTTTTGTAACGATGCTAATTAGGATTTATTACTAGACTCAACGGAAAGTACAGAGATACACACACGTACACGTACATACACTTCGAGCACACACACACACACACTCACGTACACGAGACAGGCTTACGCACACAGGTACATTAGGCACACGCGTTTCTCGCGTTGACCCAGATTTTAGTGTTTTCCTCCTGTATGTCGTGCACACGTAGACCGCAGGCGTGTTAGTCTTTACGAGGAGACGCTAATTAAAGGGACTCGTCGCGATGGGCTTGTTTTCCTCTCGACGATTTTCGTTTCACCGCGATGGCGACGCGTTTATTGCCGCGGTTTCGAACCGTTTCGCGAAACTTTCGGACGATTTTCAAACGTTTCCCGGTCACAGGGATTTTTCCACGTTTTTATCGGGCGACATCGATTCGGTACGCGTACACGTTTAACCCTTCGAGCGCAGAGTACTCCCGGCCAAACCAATCTGCTGGAAATGGAATTCTTTTTTAAGGGGATTGTACTATGCGACGACCAGTTATTTCTGCTTTTTTCCAGGATTTTTTTCTCTGGATCACTTAATTATACGTACTTGAAATGTTTATTACATTCTCACTTGTGTTTAAACAAACGATACAAATTTTCTAGAGCAGAAATATAGTTTTTTTTTTTGCGCGTGCAGGGCTGTAAAAAAATGACTGCTACGATACCGGCTGTTCTCCTTATCTAAAATCAAAAAATGTAGTAAATATTTTATTTATAAACCTGTGGCTATAACTGGTATTTTATCGGAAAGTTTTGTAATTTTGGCACAGCTTCCGGAACAAACACATTCTCACGTGAATATTTTCAATTTAAATCAAAATGCAATTTAGGATGCTGCTGAAAAGTTAATACATTATAAAGACCGAAATTGTAAACCAGTTAAACAAAAATTACAATTATCGACCGCCCTGTTAGCGAGATATAATTCGTTAAAATCTGAACAGTCCGCGTTGTTACGAAAACTATGAAAACTGGAGCAGCCGCACAGGCGGGCGGTTAAATCGCGAATAGGAGATTCGTCGGAGGAGACCATTGCCCACCGGTTTAAAAAGTTTTTCTCAACTTTCTGTCAGTATCTCGTCGATACGATAGTTTTCTTTTCCGACAGCGTCACCGTATCGCCGGAAGCGAACGCTTTTCTTGCGAGTGGACAGAACCATAGATCAGAATTTGGCCGAACAGTCGTCGTTTACCAAGGAATGATTAGATCTTCTCGGCGGATATCAACGAATCATGGTTCCAGCCACTTCGTAGTCAGTTTGTATCGATAGTCTGTCCGCTCGTGTCAACGTGCAACTTCGTACGACGATAGGTTTAAGGGACGAATCCTGCTATTCTGTCCAACGCAAATTACCAAACAAACAAAACAAACGAGAGTTATCCCGCGGATATTATGATTCGATAGAGATCAACGTTATCGCTACGATTATTACGATTATAATATTATTACGAATCTTCGAACGCTAGCGGTTGTTTTACGGATCGTGCGTTTTGTAGGCAAACGAAGGGAGATATCCCGCGTAATTGTTGAGTATACGAGCTGATCGTTAGTAAACGGATACGTGCTTGCAGCCTTGGGCGAAACGAGGGCTGCTTTCAGACCGATTCTGCGTCCCCCAAACTTCATGGCGTTCGTTCTACCTTGCTTTTACGGAATCATACTTTTACTGCTAAAAGAGTTGATCACGCTTTCCACTATCAGGGAATAGTTATTTAGTATACGTTGAACATTGAAGTAACATATTGCCGATCGATCAAAATCAAAGATAATATTCACAGGTAGTAGATAAGAGTTAATTTTCAAGAGTCGCGTTATTTTTATTTGGTACATTGTATTCTTGGAGAAAGTAATTGTTTTATTCAACAGTTTTATGTGAATATAATCAATGAAATATCACCGATTGCAGGTGCGAATCTTTAAAGAAAGTTCGTCTTCGAATGGTTCCACAGACGCGATGAATACCATTTAAAAAAAGCCACGTTATTAATCTCCATATTTTAAATTAAGTTATCGTACGAAGTTCAGGAAAGCGATTGGCAAAGTGTTGATAAAATGTAGCTTAATCTACGACGATACTTTTTCCTTCGCGCGATCAAGGCTCGATACAAGCATAAGCAAATGCTGTGAAGAGTTGATAAACCTTCTTGAAAAAAATCTGTTTCGAACATCTTCATAGCAATGCAACAATGCAATTATTAGATCGATCTTTTGTTTTCAAAGAAGAACGAGCAAAATAAATAGTTTGGGGACGCCTTGTAGTCCGGGAGACGCTGAACGAAAACTGAAACACTCGGTGAAGCTGACAAGACGTGCGCGTGACGTCTCGCGGCTCGTGCGAATCTTTTTATAGAGATTTGTTTAGTAATCATGTACGCTCGTTTACTATTCGTACAGTCAATCGACGCAACTCCTAGGGCATATAAATTGTAAATAAGATTTTCTATATTCAAGTTAGGCCGTGATGTGGGCGTTAGTTGATCGAGGTATACGCATCGTTTGGATTGTCTGGGGTCGCGACAAGGTTGTCCAGAAATTGAGATCTTATTTATCCCGATTCGACGACTTTAATTAACATTTCCGAACGTGGCATATATTTTTTTACGAGGCTCGTAGCATTAGTCACACCGATGTTCGTTTCACGAAGAATCACGCAAGTGCGCTGCCTTATCTCGACTAATAAGATATTAGGGGCTTTCGTGGCCTGGTTCTTCGTGGTTGACAGTCACAGAGACTTTCGGGTGTTGGCGTTGCAGCTAGCTTCTTCACGAGTCAAATAACACGCTGGCTACGTAATTGAAATATAATGAAATTAAATAATGCGATTGAATCACGGGCTAATTCAATTAGCACAATTGTGCCTGTATTTCAGCTATGTCGCACTTTGATTACATCGTAATTCAATTATATATGAATTATACATGAATAATTAAAAAATGTTTGAATTGTGTAATTCAACTGTAACAAAATTGAATATTACAACGTGATTAAATATCGTGATTGGATAACAGCGTGATTAAATTAGCAGAATTGTGTCAAGTCGCGTTCGCCCCAATTTTTTGATTCATCAACCGAACAATCGTAACAACTTCTACCGATGCTCAGCGAATCGTACAATGACCTCGATGATTGGCAGTAAACGAACCATGAGACGAGCACAGGTACTTTCGAGAACCTACACGCGAACGTGAACTCGTCTTTCGACCTCTGAATAACCAGCTGCAACGTCTTACGTCTTACGTCAAAGGACACGAAACCACGGAAGCCTTCCCATTTATTTGATTGTATCGCGATATTACGAGGCACAAGCGCGTTAAATCGATTCACGCTCGTTTGCGACGGAAACATCCCCCAATTATAGTTTAGGCGTCAATTTCTCGACAACCTGATGCATGGACACGTGCACTCGCGTATCTGTGCATGAACGTATGTACATACGCACACGTATTCGCTGTTATATTTAGACGCAAGGTCTAATAGTGTCTAGTCAAAGGCGAATCTGACCTTATGGAATCGACCCTCGGCAGGCTGAGAGACCTGAAACAGAAGCACCGGCTGACTGCGAGACAAAAGAAACGATCGCGCGAAAACCACCTACACACAAACACGCACGTACAAGTACACGAACACACACAAGCGCGCACACATAAGTTAGAAGTTTAACAAGAACTTGTATCCTCTGATTTTTTCGGGGCCAATCGATGTGATTAACACACGAATCGTGAGCTTCTTCCGCGCGACGGTAGGTCGACTTCCGTTCCTTTCGCGTCAATGCAGGATTCTGCGATCGTTCGTTTAGATTCGATCCTTCGCGGCTTGCGGCGGCTCGCCTCCCCCACTTTACGTATTTTTGATGACTTTTTATCTCGCTCGAGAAATTCTCCATTTTCTATCTCCCCATTTTTTACCAAACGACTGCTTCGCCGTGGACCTTTCTACCCTTTTACGATTTTATTAGGACCGATCGAAAGTTCTTTGCCATTTTTCTTCGTTCTTCCTGCGCTCTCTTCTAACAAATATTTAAATACAGTAACTAGGAATTGAATTAATTGGAAAGTTTGTATCGTATAATTTATTTCTAACTTAATCGAAATACAATATAATTAAATATGTACATACATATATGTACATCATTTAGAAACGTAGATTCTACTCTACATTAATGCAATTTATTAATTTATATATATAGATACAAAACGGAATTATTCTTATCCCAATCTAATACTTGAGACAAAATGAAATAAAATGAATACAATTTATTTTTAGATAACATCATGTATGATATAAAAAGGAAACGACAATTATTAAAGTCTCATCTTTTTTAAAAAATTTAAAGAAATTAATTCAATGGATTTGGTAAAATCGGAAAGAACTTTCGATTCAGCCTAATAAAACTAAAGATTCGTCCTATATTTCACAAAGGGCCGCGATCCTCGAGGGATCAAGTTCAATATTTGATTTTCTTCGACAAGGGATGGTCGATTCTCGTACAAAAAAAATCGATTTCGAATCGAAATTACTGAAATCGATTCGCTAAAAAAATTGACACCTACAAAATCAATCTCTCGAAAATCATTTTTCCACTCGAAAACTATATTTTCTCATCTTTAGACTAGATTTGCGTACTTAAGTGTTCGACCTTAAAACTACCAAGCAAGTCAATTTGATTAATGTTAACCTTCGTTTTAAAATTGCTCGATTATTAACGATGCGGTTTGCTACAATTTTTAATGGCTATTATTAAATTAAAATAGAATTAAGACTAGTTACATTAATAAATTGATTCGTCTCTCATCCCTCTAATTTCAAAGATACACTACGGAACAAGATTATTCGTCACAATTTTGTCACATTTCTAATGCCCATAATTCCATCGATTGTCATTGTATCAAGACAATTTTTGCCTATTTTCTAGGTAATTATCTGCGTTGTAAGAAGGTATTCTAGTCTAGAGCGTCAATTTTTTAGTTCTTTTTGAGGATTTTTTTTAATCTATAAGGAATTTTTATAAATGTTTATAAAGTCGTTGCGGACTACTGTCTCTTTAGGCGTCCGTAACTTCGTTTATTTTCCGAATCGAACAAAATCCTTTGGCAGATATATTTTCAAGAATCTACACTTTAAGAAACTGCTAAAAAATAGATCATTCGAAAGTTCCGGACTAGAATATCCCCTCAAGGAGAAACGAATGCCAAATGGATGTCCGTGTTGTACGGGTTTTCCGATTTTATCGAAAAATCGATCGAGAGTCGAACATCCCTACCTTCGACGCCGACGAACGCGGGCCGTTTGTGTCTGCGCATGCGTTATGGATCGGTCGCGCGCTCGAGATCGTCGATTACTCGCCGAGCCGAACAAGTGTACTTTGAGAGCACAAATTTTTATCGCGTTGTATCGATAGCCAAGGCACGCACGACCACGAAGATACAGACCTCGATGGATCTCGAACGATATTACGCTTTATTTTTTATTGTGTGTCCAGAAACGTCCGGTGTACTCTGATATTTCGATGACGGATCGGTGGCCCCGTTGTTCGAGGACGGGGAACGTTGTTTAAGACGACTGCGCAAAAAATTTTGGGGGAGAATAGCACTGCGAACGGAAGAAACGCTAGATGGGATGTATAGACGCTTTACCATGCCAGACTATCGTCCAGAAATTGGTCTGCACGATCTCCTCTTGCGATTTTAGACGAGAAATTTAGTGTATACGAATTCCTGTGTAACAGTTTACTCGGGTTCTGGTCTAACAAAAATTAGTTAGCGACAGCGGTGGCTCGAGTTGAAAAATCTTCTCAGCGATTTTACGGTTTAGTGGAAAAAATTTCTTCCGCCACACATTTCTCCACAGATCTTCCAAGTAGCGTGATTTGCTTGAACGGAAAGTCCCATATCACTGAAACCATATCGAGTTTTTTTTATCAAATCTTTGGAGAAGAGGTTCGATTCTCATTCGTCTTCGAACAACGGCTTCCGGTCGGACAAAAGAAAGGTCGTCCGTGCCAAATTCCGTTGTCCGTTATTTATGGAGTTTACTTAGGCTTAAGCTTGTTGTTAAGTGATCGATTTTAAAACACCACACACAGTTCTCTTAATATCCGTGTCTTTGTTGGTTCATACGACAGAACGAAATCGTAAATCGTAAACGACCACGAGCATGCTTGCCACACTTCGCTTTCCTGCAAAAAAAAAAAAAACAAAAATATCATCGATGTAAAGAAGAAGTCTTTTAAGAATTAAGGAACATTAAATGCGAACGTGTCAAAGGTGGGGATGCACTCGAGGAAGGAAGCAGAAATGTAATAATAGAATATTATTACCTATAACTCTCTCGGTGTAGATCTAATCGTAATACTTGAAATGTTCTTAACAAAAGTGTGATCGAAGAGAAAGTAAATGATATAGTACCAGAGTTGAACGTGTTATATCAACGAAGTTATCATATCAGTAAATCATATCTACCATCCATTGATTCTCAGATACAAGTCCAAACGTTACAATAATACACAGTGTTTCTGTAGAACGTAGGATGTAAAATCGAGCGTGCGAACTCGATCAAACGGAGACGAGAAAATGTATATCCGACTGTGTCGATGAATCAAGCGAATCTCGGGGGAGGATTAGTTCCCGCCTTTGATCAGTCGTTCGCGAAGAGAAACGAAGGAATCACATATCATGGCTGCGCGTTCCACTGTGTATACTCGCGAGATAGAGTGCGTCTAGAATGGCACGAAGAACGTTTCGAATATTTAGCGAAAGAGTACGAATCGAATGACCGATTTTATTGTTGCGAACGGCTCGTTCATTATTATCCACTCAAACCGTTTTAACCGGCTACGAATCTGTACTCGTGAAAGATAAACCGCGAAATTATACAATCTTGATTCTTGGCAACTGTCTCGTTCACTGAAACCACCAACCACCATTCCCAACAATCCCTTTATTATTATTGGAAATGAGGTATAAGTGAATAATAAAATACTGAATTTATAGATTAACTTTAGCTTTATTCGCTAAATTGTCACGAGCAAACTGTGACCTTTTCTTTACGAGGAGCTGCACAAGACTGACCGATGAACGTTAAAAGGAAACACCGTAGAAAGAATTTCTAGCTGTATACAGCGTAGTTTTACAGGAAGGTTCCTCTCAGGCACTCGAGAGGGTAGGCCATCGCCTAAACGAAAACTTTCTCTTTCGTTATTCTGCAGTGACAGATATAACGTTGTGCATTTATTCTCGGTCTAAAGATCTTATTACAAGTTCGCAGCCATTAGCTCGCTATTACTCGCAAGGAAGGATCGTTGAAACAATATTTGGCCGATACTTGTTTTTCTCTAGAAAAAGACTAGCTAGAGTCTGCTAGAGGACGGCAACCAGCCATTCAGTCCATCCACGCAGTTGGTCACTGCTTATAGCACGAAGCAATAGTGACCGAAATGACCGAAATTACGCGCCAATAAAAATACGGTCAAACAAGCAAGAGGAAATGGTTAATAATTATTTGCAAGCGTTTCGTACGACGCGTCGTACAACGGATCGTACTGTTGTACGGGAACAGACAATGGAATCCTATTCATACGTTCGAAGGGTCCGTCGAAACGGTTGGTCGTACGACGTGTTGTACAACAGATCGTATCGTGTATACGGGGCGCTTTAGGACAATAACGGCTATCGAGGACGAAAACGAACGAAATTCTAAACTAAAACTGAACTGATATTCCTGGCAATATCAGAACGACTCTAAAAAATGGCCTTGCTTCGCGAGAATGATCTAAACTTTCGTTGGCCTTCCCGTAATTTGTTCCTACGCGTCGGATGGAACAGTTTTTAAGATTGTACATAGGGAGATCAAAGAAACTGTTGTTTCATTCTATCTCTCTTCGGGTCTGTACTCGCAGCAACCTCCACGTGGTGAGACCTGGTAATCGGTATTACTCGCAAGGAAATATTGTTCTAACGAGTAATAGCGAGTAACAGCGAGCTGATGGCTGCGAACTTGTAATAAGATCCTTAGAAAGTAGGTGCGTCGAATACACCACGCGTTACAAGTGTAACTTGTTGGACACAATGGTGAAATTTTATTAATTCTTCCCAGATATTTGGAAGATGATACAAAGAACTCGCGATACAATAATTTTGTCGTCGCAAGTGCATTATATCATTTTCAGAATGTTCTTGAAATACTTGCTCGAGTCACTGCATACGTCTAAATATAAACAAAATCATTTTATTTTACACTGTATGGTAGTGACAGCAGGTCCTCGCATCGCAGGATGAATCACGTTAACACGAACAAGAAACACTGGTGTAACGATCGATCGACGAGAAACAGACGAATCCTGGGGCCGTTGGAGGAATAAGCGTGTCTTTTCGTTACTTGGTACATCGAGAGTGTCAGGGAGGCCAGACTCGCGTAGCCAGAGGCCAAACAACCGAGTAGGAGTGGCGAGGAGAGCAAACATCGGGGAACCAATCGTCGAGAAAGGGTGGTCCAGTGGATGTTTGTCTTCCTGGTTCACCGGGGGGATGCTGGAAGCACGTAGCGCGATGTTCGCGGAGCCAATCGGGAGCGATGTCGATGGAGATGTCCGAATCTTCGCCGAGAGATTTCTTTCGACGAGGAAGCCACTCAGTCGAAGATCAACGATCGTCGAAAGGCTCGTTAGACGATCCCATCTAGTTCGCAATCTTTCAAAGTGTCTCGTTGTCTGGCTCGCGTTTTCGCGACCGGTGGACATCGCAGGGTTTCGCGAAAATGAATAACTAGCAGGGAATAGATACGGATAACAGCTTGGGTTTCGATTGTTTTCCAAGCTTAGGATCGTTCGAAGGATGCTGCGAGGAAAGAGCAGAAACAAGTCGGAGAACGTCGAAGACGAGGGCCAGGTGAAACAGAGGAGACCGAAATGCGCGCGTTGTCGAAATCACGGCCTGATCTCCTGGCTGAGGGGCCACAAAAGGGAATGCCGTTATCGCGAGTGCCTTTGTCCGAAATGTTCCTTGATAGCGGAGAGACAGAGGGTGATGGCTGCTCAGGTAAGCTCCACTCGATGTTAACCCTTTGCACTCTTGAGCATGGTTCTCAGACGCAGACGGTATCTAGGGCTGCGCTTCGAGTATCCCTCGCAGACACGACAAAGCGCGTTAGATAGCTCCAGATGGAAGAGCAGTGTTCTAGGCGAACACGTATCAAACCAAGATGTAATATTTTCAAGGTTTTCGGGAATTTTTAAGTCTGCTGGTCAGGACATTACGTAGCTCCTTTGATGATGGACATTCTGGATCGATACTTTTTTTCGTCATAGATCTCACGAAAAAGGTATAGAAAGTTTTTCTTTGAAATAACTGAATTTTTTAATAAACGAATGAAAGGCCCTTTTGTCACTTTTCTCAAATTGCTTGTTAACCCCTTGCACTATTTTCACGAGTCTGACTAGTTATGAAAATTTTAAGCCAAACTTGAAAATCTCGAGTCAGACTCGCGATGAAAATTTTAGGCTAATTCTCCATTTTCTATCTCCCCATTTTTTACCAAACGACTGCTTCGCTGTGGATCTCTTTACCCTTTTACGATTTTATTAGGATCAATCGAAAGTTCTTTGCCATTTTTCTTCATTCTTCCTGCGCTCTTTTTCAACAGATATTTAAATATAGTAGACCCGAAGAGCCTATGTGACAATTTTAGGCTAAACTTGAAAATCACGAGTCAGGCTCACGATGAAAATTGTAGGCTAAACTTGAAAATCACGAGCCAGGCTCGTTGTTAAATTTAATGCAACGATTCGAACGCACGGGTTTGGCGCGACTTTTTTCGAGTTCAGGCATAGTGCAAGGGCTTAAACTGTGCGTTTAAACTGTGTTTGCGATGGTTTGTCTATTATTTCCGAAAAAAATCAGTGCGATCCAGATACCACCGTTAAACGATCAAATTTTTAAAGAAAAAAGGTACCTAGTAGCTATCCATATGTCATTAATTCTCTCTGTAGATTGAAATAATTTCCGACGAAATAAAAAAGAAATATTGTCTCGATACAATGAAAATTGACGGAGTTAGGCGCGTTTGAGAAATGACCAAATTTTTTATGAATAATTTTGTTGCGCAGTGTATTACCTGAATGTTTGCACACGAAATAAACAGTTTCCTCATATTATTCTCAATTCCAAATAGTTTCGTTTCATTCGAACGATATTGTACGCAACTAAATCCTACTTACTCTCGTACCCACTCGTACATACATATATCGAAAACGGCACCGTTGCGTCGCGTCAGAAGTCGTGCGTCACACGGCGGATCAAATTAACGCACTTCTGTTATTACAACACAATCGTCCGTATGCATGCAGCTTTGGTTTCAGTTTCTCGTCGCAAAAGAGTTAATGAAGCGTCTCGACAAACAGGTGTGGAACCACGGACAAAAAAAGGTCAATTTGCCGCGCGTGTCGTCGAATCGGATCACCTTCCATATTTACCACAGCCGATTCGCCCTCTGTTATTTTCCAGTCAGGAAAAACAGCGCATCGTTGTCGCCCTCCTCGGTGAATCGCGTCGGTGGTTTTTCCGACGACAAAGGGTTGTAACACAGATTCAGTTTCATTCGTGGCACTTGTGCCACTCGATCCTCTCTCCCGCCACCCTCTCGCTTGGAAAAAGTCGATCAACGAGGGGCCCAGAAGGGGGAATTAAATCCATTAACGCTCGGTGTAGCGTTTCATTTTTGTTTGCACAGGCATTACGATACTCGATACTTTGTCCACCTATGGCTTTCGATTCGGTCCACGCAGTCCTCGAGCATGACAGCGTAAATTCAGAAGAGAGGCAGAAAAAATGTAGGGAGGCTTGAAAGTCAGTTGCGCATTATTAGAGCGATCCTTAAGGAGTAAGGCCACTCCGGGTCTCCCAAAAATAAGCTAATTTCGCGAATTTTTTTTCAGAAATTGATTAAAAACAGTTAAAAATTCAAGCGGAGTATTTTATTAAACGCATAGCGATGCATAAAAGAAAATTTGTTTATATGTTTCTCTTCTAAAATTGCGAATTGAGTCCCAGGACAACCACACATATATGAATACCTGTTCTCAAATTTGTATGTAGAAAATTACTGGCAGTTGATTTCCACATGAGTGGTTGGACGAGTATACCCGTCATGGAGAAATGGCAGTATTTTGTGTCACGACGAGTATATACTCGTTAATTTCTGTTCATATGTTTTTCTTCTAAAATTGCGGCTTTAGCCGCGAGGATCCTTTAGCGAAAGGATCGAGCACACCGATTTCAGCCTAGAACAAAAAACCGAACATTTTTTGTAAATTGATTGCAAAAGCTATGGGACAAGCTTACGGAAATTTGAAAATACTGTTTTCTCGGAAAATAGCGCACAAACAAAACGTCAAAACGTTATTTATAAATGTCTACACTTTGACAAAATGTAAAACAAATCGATATTTTGAAAGTTCTACACTAGAATACTCCCTTAAGGGTTGATCCACTATGACTGGAGGAATTAGAGGATCCAGACGATCTCTGAAGTCGAGATTTCTAATCCCGCTCGCTCCACTTTATTTTGTCTGGGAAACGTAAAATCTAAAAGTGGGACTCTGTCGGACTTCCTCGATGATCCCCGATGTGAAACAATATAGTGGGTGGTCCAGCCGGGAATAACGCGTGCCAAATGGTCCCATATGTATCCATATTGACATTGGCCGTTATGAAAACACATATGCAGTATCGTCTAAGCGGCGGGTCCATTTATAAATTGGAAACGAAGCCGTGATCCGATCTGGCTTCGCTCGTTTTTTCATTCACGCGGATTTTCCCCTCTGTTATTATACAATAGAATCGATCGAGCGGCCAATGACACCGATTGTTTCACCTGTGGATCATGCGAAAATAGGAGAGGTTTAATGTAGTTGTTCCGTGAATTTATGTAATGGAAGGTTTTAACAAAACTTCACTCGATTGTTCGTTGATTAAATAAGAATCATATGGGCCTATCTCGATTTAAATTTACCACCCAAGTTTTATGAAAAACGACATAAAAATGTTGTCATTTCGACATAGATCCTTACGGGGATGTGCAGAATATGCGAAAAGGAGAGCGAAACGATTCTACATTTAATAGAGAACGTGAAGGGGTAGGAAACACGGAAATGGAAGTAGAGAAAATTTTAGACGAAAAAGATACCGGAGTTCGATGGATGAAAATGATTCTAGAGATTTTCACGTGAATTTGTTCAATTTAAATCAAAATGTATACGAATATTTGTAATTTGTTCCAAGTTTGTATTTATCTACAAATGATATTTGGGATTGCAACAAGGTGGCCTTGAAGAGACAGCAAGCAGCCGAGGATGCGATCGCCCTAAAAATGGCCAAAGTAGCGACTGGTCAGAAGCTCAGTCGACTTCCCCCGGGGAAAATATTTGGAATGGCTGTCACCGAGCCCAAGTCTACGATAGACGCCAGCAAGGAAGACGATTTACTTCGGAAAGAGGTCGAGGAGACGGCGGAAGACTCGAAGAAGGAGAGCTCGTTGAAAGATCAGTGCCACGAGCCTCCGGTACGTATCGGAAAGAGCTAATTGTAAGTTAGAAGTTACTTTGTTCAAAGTGATTGGAGGACTTGGAGCAGGGATTGGTAAAAATTCATAATACATTATTACGAAGACACTATGTGGCCAAAGAATCTTTCGATAGGAAATGGAGTAGCGTACCTTCTCCCTCCATGAAGGTGTCCTCTACTTACTTGAACTAGATCCTTCGATCTTTGACGCGAAGTTAATTACACGTTTACATATGCGAAATCACGTTTCGAATCGATTTCTTAAAAATTACTATTTTCTTCGGTCCAGTAAGAACACAAATTTAACGATGACATTGAAAATTTTAATTTAATCTCCTCACGCTCTTGGCCGCATATATGTGGGCGTTTAGTTTTTTATGTGTGAGCCACCAATGGTACATGCCGACGTGAATGTGTTAAAGTATGAATTTAAATAACGAAAACAAAATTCTTAAATTTTGCCTATCATAGCTGCGCGTGCCTCCTTGAGGTACCTTTTGTGATAATAACGATAACTCGACAAACCGATGTCTTAAAGCGTGTCTGTTGTTAAACTATGGTCCACAGTCGGTTGTCGAAGATCTGGCAAATTACAAGAGCCAAATCTTGTTCAGCGCCAAGAGCCAAGACGACGCAAAAGAGAGTAGCGTGTCGCAGACCTCGGTGGACACTTTAGCACGCCTCTTCCCCAATACGAAGCTCTCGGTGCTGCAGCTGGTGTTGCAGAGATGCGGTCAGGACCTGTTGAAGGCGATCGAATACTTTGCCAGCGACAGTTTTGGGCTAGGTTCCACCGCGTACGCCTCCGCCTTTCGACCGCCAGCGCAGACAATCGGCGAGACCAGACCAACAGATCAACTCGCGAACACGATGCTGGCGCCGATCTACTCCAGCTTATCGAGGAGCCTCTACGGGGACGGCTACTGCCTGTTGAACATCGTCCCGGACCAGTTCCCAAAGAGCATCGTGGCGGACGGGCTACCCATCAAGACCACCGCGCAACACGATCAGGACAACGTAGCACTGAACGTACAGTATAACAATTACTTCAATTCAGGGATACAGCAGCAGCTACGGGACCACGTTTACGCCCAGGTCACCGATCATCTTCCTTCTAGACCAGGCTTCCTCCATTTACCTCCTGTACTCCCAGGTATTCCCTGCGTGCAACCCAACTGCGCTCAGTGTAGCTACAAGTTTCCCTGAATCGGTTAGGTTGCGCGATAAATCCGTGTTTTATTCTAAAATGAAGAATGTAACCCATCTATACTGTTGAAAATTTTGTGTCAAGGGAGCTGTTCCGTGGATTTATTTAATTAAGGATTTCAACAAGACTTTGCTTGATTGTTCTTTGTTTAAATACAAATCATATGAGCCTATTTCGATTTAAAATGACCAAGTGATATAAAATTACCAAATTTTGTAATTTTAACGCACTCTTATGAAACGTACAGATGTCCGTGTGAATTTTATCAATTTAAATCAAATTATGCAATTTAGGAAGTCGCTACATTTGATATCTAATAAAACACGAAATTATAAACCATTTAAAAGAAAAAGATAAGATTTATTGAAGGTTTGTATCTTCAAATTATCGAAATAAAGGTACGAGACTTTACAAGTACGTATAAAGTATGAAAAGAGCTAAAGCTGCGAGACGAATTAAGTAGGAAAGTTTTATGATAATAGGTTCGGCAGTCGACGTGTTAAGAGTACGAGAAAACAACGGTCGACGCGAAAAAATAAAAAGGAACCTAACCCAGATCCATTAAGTACAGCCTGTAGCCAACAAACAGCTTTTCAGTAGGGAAAAACACGTTTCGCGGCTTATACTCGACAAGGCTTAACAGACCACTCGAGCGAGCCTCGAGTAGATCGCTATATTTGTTCCTCGCATTATACAACAGTGCTATCCCACATGAGCGCTGGTACTTAGGGACATTCCTTCGCTCTTGCTCCCCCGTTACCGTAATACAAGAATCGTTATCTAGTGCCGTGTTACGTGTGCAATCGTACATAATTAGATAGTTTTATCTTCGTTTCATTTCAGAGAAAATTTCGAGCTCTGACGACCCGAATAAAAAATAAAGAATTAACTTGCCAGAAAAAATATGTGTTTGTAGACTTCCACGAGTTTTACGGTCGCCGAGAACTATTCTAACAGGTTTTATTTCACGCTTGAGGGTCAAAGGTCAATCGGTGGAGAGGGGCACGTATTGGAGCAAGTGATGCCTGTCGCGAACACGCTTCACTTAGCTCGACTCGTTGTTCTGAACTTTGAAGATTAAAGTCTACCGATCACGGATATTCCCTTGCTGATATCAGCTCTCTTCGTGGCTCGCCTTCGCGAGGAGCTCGTTAAGCCCACGTGGAAATTTCACACACGATAACGCCGATAACGTTCAAGATTCCTTCTACATTAATGTAGTTTATGCAGTTTATAACCGATTAATCGTCAGTTATAATGAGCTCCAAGTGGCGGTCAAGTTTGGTATCATTGGATGTTCCTCTTCGAGACGAACAACTTTCGTTATCCACTTTTTTTTTTATCTGATGCACAGTTCCCGAGATATTTCAATGTCAAAGAGACTTCGATAGGTTTAGTGTTAAACATTGAACTTTTAGAAAATGTCAAATAAAAATATCGGCTAGTTTATTCATCGAATAAGAATGTCCTCCCTTGAGAGGATGTTTTGTTCGGTTATTTATGAAGTGGAAAGTTTTCTTTGGGAACTGGCTATAAAGTTTCACAGTAGCATCGTACCCGCTGAACTAATAGGGCGGCAGTAATCTAGTTAGAAAGATTCAATTGTCTGTACAAACAGTGCCGATATCGTCGATGCCTGGAAGCGGTTTGCTTTCGCTTCGGTTTTGGGAAGAGCAAACAACGGTTGGCCCCTCGAGGAATCCGCAATCCTTCGTGTTTTGAATCACGAGGAATTTAACACTGTCCCAAGAAATGTAATCCATGCAATCCTCGCAATGTCAAAATAAAGGGTACGAAAGAACTGAACACAGATAGTCGAGTAACGTAAATAAATTTGTATCGTTTATCTTTATTTGGTTCTTTCATAAATGTTTCACAGGACGTGAATTAAATTTTACTTCTTTTTTTTTTTTGGTACGTATACGATACGAATATACCAAACATTGCGTTCTTTACGTCGTCTGTCTTTAAGAATAAATGGTTACTTGCTTAACAATAGGCACATCAGTTTTGCGCTAGAATAACCATTACCATTAAGAAATACACTATGTAAACGTTACATAAAGGTATTAATCTTACGATCCAGATTAACAACGTTTACACGTGTGAACTAGGTTCGATGTACGCCGCCACTCTTGCGTGTACGCCTTCGCATGGAAAGAACGTATGGAAATTAGTCTTCGTCAGGTGCAATCGCTGCCAAGTTCGCAATCATTTCGCGTCTCACAGAAATATATGTACAGAGATGATAGTTTCATCAAATGTATGTACATTCATCGTCACTCTTTGAGGAAAACCGTGCGTACCACAATATTCGCCGTTGTTCCAAAGGAAATCCAATTTAGAATCGAAGATGTGGTTTGTTCTTAATCATATGTCTGTAAGAATTGAAATTAATACTATAAAACATCACTCGATATGATGTACTCAAATGATTAGAGCAAGGTTTCCCGAACTTTTTTAATAGCAGAATATCATTTATCCGATCAAACATCCGATACACTCTTTTCTGTCCATTTGATATTCACAATGAAAAACGTATGATAAACGTATGTAAACAAGACATTTTTATGCATATACTTACTTGTCGAGGTGTTCCCAGAATACCATTAATGCAGCTCGGTCCAAGTGTCTTTTTGTCCGACTCAGTTCGATTACTGTTACCGCCCAACGCGCTACGTTTGCATCCAGCCTCATTTCATCGTATTTTAAGTGAAACGCGCAAACTGAAAAGTAACGATGAACCGTGTTAGATGACGCTCGTCATTAACATAATTCAGCGGTACAAAAAATATAGGCACGATTACGTCTTTTAATATAATTTATTAGAAAATCAATGCCGCAAACAGGAATTAACTGTCGCGTTTAGTTTACAAGTTATATTCAATTAAAATTGAAAAATGCGACGTAAAGTAAAATCGTTAAAAAAAAAATCGTTAACTCCTTCAAATATACATACTTTTTGAGAAAATTTCGACAGGATTGCCATCGAAAGGCCAACCCTTGAATTGCCAAGCTGGACCCATTACGAACACAGCGACAACCCTTTCCCAGTCTGCGTTTGTGAGTTTCTGTGGATTGTCTACTACTCTGTATGGAACTGTAAGCCCACCATCCTTACGACGTTGCAGGAGGACTTCGTTCTCACGTTTAGTACCCAATGCACGTTTCTCCTCGTTGCTGAGATACTTCAAATCCTGAAGTATGTCTTTCGCGTTGTACATTGTAATCAACGATGTATTCGCGCTCGGAATGATGATGATGGGTGTCCTGCTGGGCCGCTTGTTCTGCGCAGCTTGCTGAGGAGTAAGTTTAGCAGCGGAAGTCGGCAGCAAACCGGAACTGGGAGTGGACGAAGGATTGCTCTGTGGTTTTCTGACTGCTGGATTGGTGCCCTCCGTTACAGATTTCAGAGTCATACCGTGATAAGTACCCATCGTGTCAATTTTAAATCCTTCCGTCTCCGACGATTGTCTAATAAATCTCTCCTGATCGTAACGATTGTAAACAGCTGGCTGAGGTAACGGGCGCATAGGTGTAGAACGCGGTGTAACCATCGGCGTGGGAGCGGCGGGACCTTTCTGTCTACCTTCCTCGCGGGCTTTAATACTCTGGAGTATCGCGAATATGTTCTTCGCAAATATCTTTCCACTGCTTTGCAGTATAGTTGCACGCGTTCTCCATTGTCTTTCCCTAGAGACTATATCCTTAGTGTCGTCGACATCCATCAATATAACACGTAAATCGGATCCCATTCCGATATCGTCGTTTTCTTTAATCGTGGTACGTTTCTTAGCTAAACGTTTAGCCTTGATAGCAGCAATCTTTTCAACTGACATTGCCTCTGAAAGAGATTTGATGTTGTCCACTGTGACGGAAGCTTCCTTGGGTGCATCCAGCCTAGCTGCAAGTTGTTCTTTGACCTTTTGAACATGTGTTTCCTCGAAACGTGGTTTCTTCGAGGATCCACTCTCCAGGCCATCCTCGGCAGTTCGTTTCACTTGCGTGGGAATTTCCAGTGGCGCGGATTTGTCTATGGCGGCTGACGTAGCAGTTTCGCCGTTGAGATAGGCCAATAAATCTTTTCTATCAGGTCGACGCACAACTGGGATATTCTCGGCAGCTGCCTGGCGTACATACACAGGATGCGTGAGTTGCACATGTTTGAGTAAAAATAAGAGGCACTCGAGAGTATAATATTCCTTTGGTGTTCCTTCCTTGCCAGATCTGAAAAGAAACACATTATGTAGTTTTGTCTTTTCTAACACTCAAAATATTACATCTATGATGAAGTATATATTTCCAATTGCTTTCAGACTTGTAGGAACGAGATAAAGCGGTTAATCAATGCATAGCTGGATGTAGGACTCCAATTTTTTGATTTCTTAAATTTATTAAAATACTCATATTTTCGTTCAATTTAAACATATGCCCAAACACCATAATAAACTTTCGCAGAAATAATTTTGAATGAAAACATGTACATCTATTCCAAAACTGCTACTCCAAAGATTGTTAATATTTCTAAAATTGTTCTAAATGTAGAAAGACAATGTGCGTTGTTAAAAATTTATTTAAAGAGGACCATCGCGTTGATTTGTTTTATTTTTACTTACTCGTATAATCAAAATATACAAGTAGTACTACTATTACGCTACTCTATTAAATAAAAGAAAACAAGTTGAAAACATTTGTTCGTTTCGGTACTTAAAAGTCAATGTCATTAAAAGATACAAATTAATTCACTGAAATGTTGATAATCTGTTCACAGTTTGTTTATTATTTCATGGAAATAGACATTGCGTGGAATATAATGGTGGAACAGTTCCAGGTTACAGCTGTCGAAATTTAACCGTAGTCGAGCCAATGCAAACTTACCCGTATGTCAAGTAGTTGGTCTTTACGTTCTTTGGCCAAGAGAATTCCCCGAAAATAATTTGATTTTCTCGTTCGATTATCTCCTTTTTGTTAACATTGTATTGCCGCAGCAAACTCAACGGATCCGCCATGATTCCACACTGTCACTCCACCTTTACGTAGAACTTCAAATCAAAACATAAATCGTCATACACACGATTGATAAGACGCACATGTCAATTTTCGAAGTATGAGTGGGTGTATCCGGAAAAGCTATCGCTCACTAAGCTGCTCCATGAACGGCTAAGCTTGAAAATTGTTGCAATATGGGAGATACCCATGCACTATAATAAAGATAATAATAATAATAATAATAATAGTGCTAGTGGTGTCATCGGTGGGAAAACGCCCAAGTTTGTAGTGGAAATAGTTCCCACTGTTGCTGCTAGATGGCACCACTTTAATTACTAGTGGCGCCATCGGTGGTAAAACGCCCAAGTTTGTAGTGAAAATAGTTCC
>NC_071983.1:7492757-7534462 GCF_026283585.1 Hylaeus volcanicus | reverse complement strand
GGCGCCATCGGTGGTAAAACGCCCAAGTTTGTAGTGAAAATAGTTCCAACCTTTACAGTAAGATAGCGCCACTGATATCATTTAATTAATTATTTTCTATTTTTTTTCTAAATACATAATTAATACGATTCGTTGCTTTATAACACTACATCATATCAGTTAATATATCAAATTTATTATTTTTATGAGGTTAATAAGATGAATTCCTTGTTTTTCTTTTTTGTATTTATTATTGTACATATTTAAATACTAAAAAAAAAAGAGAAAATTAAAACTACATACATAAAATTACATTCAATTAACTGTTCTTTTTTCCCGACTGTCGATGGTTAGAGACAATTGTTTGCTACAAATTTCTGTTTGAATACAAAATTATATGTATATATACAATGTTCCCGTGTCAATACAATCTTACTTGTCGCTACTTTATCATTATCTGTTTTTAAATACATTGATTGATGATATTTTGTATATAAAATTGAATAATGAAAATGGGATCACTATGAATTTCTTTTAATAGTAACACGCTAATCCCAATTAATGAACGTGAAATGTGTAACACTTAATGTGAATTAATTTTCTCAGTCTGACTCTGAGCCTGAACTGGCATCTGACTCATACTCTTCAACGTTTATGCTAAATTTGTATTCTTGATCGCATCCTAGGTAAGCATCACTCATAAAATACAAAGTATAGGAATGTTGTCCAGGAGCCGGTGCTACAAAATCAAGCTTGACCTTTGCTTTCTGTTGTAGTGTCAATCTTTTAATAGACAGTAAAGAATTAGTCTTTGGATCACCGATAACAACCCACCAGCCTTCTTCGCGTTTCTGTGGGAAATATGGTGCCACGACTGGCCCTGTAACTTCGTCTTCTCTTTCAAGCTGAACGATAACATTGACTGTACCACCACTGCGCAACTTATCTTTGTCTTGAACTTCATAGGACATTTCTATGTTAGGATAACGATTGCAGAATTTAGCAACATCCGCCATTTGTGACTCGGACAACTGTAAGAGACGATTTCTATCATCATCCTCTAGTTCCATTACATCAAATACAGTTTCCACTCCTTTGTCTGTACAACGTTTGATAGTTTCAGAAGTAAAGTGTGGCAACTGTTTTAAATAAGAATCTTTAGACCACATTGCTTGAGTGACCATTTGCGCCAATTCCATAGCAGCAACTGCAGGTGCTAACCAACCAGATGAACTGAGGACATCTACGCAAGCTTGAATTAACCTTACAGCTTTATTTAACACTAATTCGGTATCCTTTTGAAGTTCTGGACCAAGTTGTATTCTGGATAAGTGTGATTGCAGCAAAAGCTGTGCTTTCACATGAGGATCGGCCATTCTTGTAGCTTGCGGAGCATGCGGCAAGCGTGCAGCTAAACTTCTCAATAGATTTTCTTCCCGCTGTCTAACTGGAACAGTTTCATATTCAGCCGCTGCCGAAATGATCTCTAATAAACCTCTGATTTTGGTCTTATTATTCAAAGAAAGACTGAATAATTCGATCGTTGCGTAATTGATATAATAATAAGCAGCGATCATTCCAAGATTCAAGGGCAAAGTATCCATTTCATCTTCGACGGCAACACACTTCGCTTGTTCTAAATCACTCAAAGTACTTTCAACCAATTCGGATAAATGATCTGATAGATGCCTATGGGTAACACCCTGCAATCCATAATAATTTGGATTTTGTGTGAGCCGCCTATACAAGAAAGTCCATGTAAGATAATCGACAGCATCTTGTTTATTTTCAATCGTTTTGGTCACTATTTCAGCATTGAAATGATCGTGTAATCTGTGATCCAGATGACTTTCCACGGGCAAAGGTTCGTTCAGAAACTTCTTGAAAAAGTCTTTTTTGGAACTCTGACAAAGAAGAATACATTTAGCATCGTCATCCTCCAATGGGCGATTTGCACGTGCTACCATTTGTAAAACATCTGTAATAGGATAATCCTCATAGGCGTGTGTCTTTCCATTGTAACACTGGGTGTCCATGACGACTACAAGATGGGAACTGATTGATAAATCCCAACAAAGATCTCTCGTGACAACTGCTATTTGGATAGCACCGCTATCGAAGAGCTGTTCAACGAGACGTCGATCATCTACAGATAATCCTTCGTGTAGGTAAGCAGCTCCTTGCGAAAGCGTTTCTTTCAAAGTTTTATCAGTCATTCTATCTAGGAACGGTTTGATATCAACTTCTTCCGCATGGAAAAATCGTGAAGGTTGTCCCTCAGCTGCGGTGAATGTCAATAAATCAATAGCCGTTAATCTAGCTTGACGGCGAGTAGGTACGAAAACAATAACTGGCTTATGAGAAGCGTACCGAAGTATCGCATTATACACTGGTTTTGCCATAGCAGCCAGTCTGGATGCGTTATGAGTAATATTTATTCCTTGGACGTGTAATTCTAAAGGTACAGGTCTAACGGATGGGTGAAAATTGAAAGTTGCAGCAGCAGGTGCACCTAACCATTGAGCTGCGTCTTTAGCATCCGCGAGTGAAGCTGATAATGCTATAATCCTGGTGGGTTTATCCAATTGCGAAGAAATATAACGTGCTCTTGAACATGCTACTTCTAGTACGGGTCCTTCCTCGCCGCCAATTAATTGGAGCTCATCAACGATGAAGAGTTGAATATTTTGCACATTTTTTCTTTGTTTCCATCTTCGCGATAATACATCCCATTTATCCGCAGTCGTAATAATGATTTGTCCTTTCGCAAGTAATTTAAGGTCTGTTCCTGTTTCACCGGTTAGCAGAACCACCTTCCTGCCCAACTGTTGATTAAATTTGATCGACCAGTCAGTATAGACCAATTCTGCCAAAGCTTCCTTGCTAACCATGTACACGCATCTACCTTCTGGATTCTGACTGAGTAAACGTAACACAGCGAACTCAGCGATGGTAGTTTTTCCCGAGCCTGTGGGTGCTCCAACAAAAACATTATCGTCTGAATTGTAAACAGCGTTAAATACCTGTGTTTGAATTGGATTGAACTGTGGAAACTTATCCGTATAGATAGTTTCAAATTTCGAGTTACGCAAAGCGGTAACTGGAAGTGGTTGCAAATCGAGTAATTCGGTTGGCGGTAAGTTCTTTTCAGGTAAAATTAAATGACGAAAACTAACAGGTAATTGGGTTTCTGCTCCGATCCATCTATCCGATACAACGCGTAAAAAATATTGTGGCGGTAAGGGTTCGAACACAGGCACAAAAAATTTGATCAAATGTTCGTCCGCTGCATATTTAGCTTTCAATAAGAAATATTCGTGATGAAGTATCACTTCGGAATCCACGTCTTCAACTAAAATCCAGAATGCTTCCGAAGCACCGTGTATCTTTTCGTCCCATTGGAAGTCAGGCGTAATAGTTAATTCTACTCTTAAAGTAGACCGTGTGATTGGTTGAATATGGGTCGATAATTCCAATTTTGGAAACTGATGTATATATTTATGAATAGTTTTACCAAGTTTTGGTACTCGAATCAATTCTCCAATTTCATTTGGTCCAAGATCGTATAATCTCTCCCACGGGAAGTTCTTCTTTTCTATCTTCTTTACAATTTCTTCAGGCATTTTTCTAAATTGCCTTAGAGGCGACATCGATTGCCACATTCTGCGATCTATCATTTTACACAACGACAAACATTTGTCGGCTAGTTGTGCCCAACCGCGAAACAAAACAATTTCAAAAATTGCTCTCATTAATCGCGATGCAGATTGAGTGACGAATACCATATCAGACATGAGAGCAAATCCTTCGAGTTTCAGTTGAGAAATGTATGCTTGTAGGAGTACATTGACTTTCGCACTCGCTTCTTCTATACTTTCCTTTACTGGAATAGGTACTCTCTCCATCAACTTCTGCAATTCTAATTTCTCTTCTTCTCTGACATTAATGTGTTTAAATTCACTAGACAGTGAAAATACTCGGAATAATTCAATTTCGCTTAGAGTACGTTTCAGCAGTTGATTATATATGGACATAGTTTCATGAGTACAGTAATAATGCGATGCTATACGACCTAATTCGGTAGCTTGGAAATTGCCGCTCTTTCGGTCATATTTAATTAAACCGCTCCGATCTAATCCTACCGCAGCAGAATGAATAAGATCCGCTCTATGCAATTCGAGTAACGGATCATCTTTCAACTTGTCGTGACTTATGCCATATAAATTTGGACAGCGAAGCATTCTAATGTACAAGTATGTGTAACCCAACCAAGTGACGGCGTCTCTAATATTTTGTATAGTGCCCAACACAATTTCTGCATTTAACATATCTGACATTTTACTAAGTAACTGCGACTCGATGGGTAGTTGCTGATTTAGAAGAGACAAATAATATTGCAATTCACTGTGATTTGTGATAAGAATACCTTCACCTTTTGTATCGTACTGTGGACGACCAGCTCTACCTAACATTTGCAGTACGTCTAGAGCTCCTAATTCAATCCATCTGCCTTTCTCTGGATTGTACACCTGAGTTCCTTTGATAATAACTGTATGTGCAGGTAAATTAACACCCCAAGCTAAGGTTGCAGTGGATACTAAAACTTGTATATGTCTATCCGCAAAAAGATCCTCGACCAACGTTCGATCCACTCTCGTCATACCGGCATGATGAATAGCAAACCCATAAGGCAACAAATCTTTAAGTTCTTGATTTTTAACTTGTTCAGCTTCTGTCCTTAAAACTTCCATAGATGCGGATCCCTCTCTCAAGAATTGCCCTAACGTGTCTTTCTCTAAACACATGTCCCTGATAGCACGAGCTGTTTTTCCTGTCTCTTTTCGCGAGTGTACAAAAATAAGAACTTGATTTCTGCCTGCGTGTTCCATCGTCTTCTCATACACAATTTCGTTCATTACTTGAAAACGTTTCAACGCTTTTTTCTCTGTGATACCTATATACTGTTGTTCTAATGCAACAGGTCTAAAACTGTTATCAAAGTAAAATAAACCTGTTTCTGGTTTTATCCGTAAAAATGCTGCGACATCTTGATAATTTGGTAACGTTGCCGAAAGACCAATCAATCTTACATCCTCTTGCGTTGTTTCGATATTTCTGATTGTTCTAGCAACCAAAGCTTCTAGAACAGGTCCTCTTTCGTCGTGTAGCAAATGAATTTCATCGATGATGATCAATCTGACCAATGAAGTAAAAGTTTTCTCGCCTCCTTTCCGTGTTATGATATCCCACTTCTCGGGAGTGCACACTATGACTTGTGTTGCAGCTATCTGTTCCCTCGTCAATTGATGATCACCCGTCAATTCTGATACAGTTAAGTTATACGTAGACAATCTTTTGCCAAAGTTTCCAACCATTTCTTGTACCAACGAACGCATCGGTGCAACGTAGATTATTTTGAATTCATCGGTGTTAATTGTACCATCGGAATTGATATGTTTTCCAATTTCACGCATCATACACAAAAGTGCAACGTTAGTTTTACCGGCACCCGTCGGCGCACACAGTAATAGATTCTCGTCACTTTCTAAAGCGGTTTGGTATAAGCGGCTCTGAATTCGATTTAACGTTTTGAAACCTTCGAAAGCAGGTTGCACATACTTCGGTAACTGATCGATGGGGTGAAGTTTCTCATTTTCTGAGAACGGTTTCGGTTTCAATGCAGGCACGTGAACTTCTTCGTAACCTTTTCGCTGCTTTCTAAAACTTCCATCGGGCAACTGACAACGTTTATTTGCCATGAAATGACTGCCTTGCGCAAACATAAGATCGTCTAAATCTATTAGATTCCTTGTACCCTGAACTTGCCCACCAGGACCTCCAGTGTCTTCGTTCTCCTCTCTTCTTTTACGTTGCGCTCTTGCTTCCATTGTTTCGTCAGCATCATCATCGCCTTTGCCTGTATCCAACTGACGCAAAATTTTTGCTAATACAGGATCATCGTTCATCCTATTTCGAATTTTTTGTCGTTCTGATTCAGACTGCGAAGACGCCAACATAGTGCAATAAGCAACTGTAACCAATAGAGATAATTAATTGCGTTATATATTTAACTTTAAAATGATTCATATTCAAAAGATTAATAATTGTATTTATGATTATTTCTTACTTGTATGTCTGTATTTCTTGAGCTGTTTGATGAAATCGAAGCAATCGTATCCTAACAAAAGTACCAATTGATTTTCGCAGTCACGATCATCTCCAGCATCTTTCAAAACTGCTAATACTTCTGCAGCTCGTGCTTGTGAAACCATTGCATCATCGTAAATCCTGCTTAATCTTCTTTGCAACCAGTATGCATCTATATCTAAAGGATGCAATGGCTTCTCTTTTTTCATTTCTTCTGCGCCACCTAACTAAAAACAATACAGTAATTTGAAAAAACATTTTTTTACTTTTATAATAAGTACTTCCATAAGTTTTCTTCTGGCATAATTAAACATAGTATATACTTACATTTTCAGCATGAATAGCTCTGTCATCGTTAGCTTCTTCACCTTCGTCGCCTTCGTCGTCATTTTCTCTAATCTCTCCATAAACATCCTCATCATCTTCTTCGCTGCTTTCCTCAAATTGTACATTAATTCCATAAGTTTCATCTATATTTTCTTCATTTGTAGGATTCTTTTCATCGTTCCCAAAGTCAGTTATTTTTTTCCCAAGATTAACCAACAATGCAAACCTTTCTTCTGCTAGCAAACCTAACAGTAATTCTGTTTCCTTTTTTTTCTCTTTTTCTTTAAGTCTATCATTCTTCAAGACTGCTAGTACTTCATCAGCAGCACCGCAAAGAATATCTCTAGGCTGGTCTCCTAAAGCTTCTTGAATAAAACTCAATAATACTTCGTAAGTTTGCCGTGTTTCTTGCGTTTTGGGACGATAAACAATTCCAACCATTTCATCCACACCCTCGGAGAGTAACGTTGCACCTTTCATTCGTGTAAAGTCGTATTGTGCTTCGTCTCGCTTTTGACGCTTGACTTTTCGTTCCTCTGCTTTTCCAGGTTTAGTACGCTGAGCTCTATCACCCATACGTGTTCCATCAAGCTTCCCAACAAGGGACATAACCTCACCGGTAGCTTCATCTCTGCTACGTCTTTCTATCAATCGCACATCAGCTTGTAAAACAAGATTAGAATTAGCTTTATATTCATATTGCAATTGTCTCGCTGCGGCATCAGCCATGGTTGTTTTCGATTCACCAACTTGAGATTTGTAAGGTTAGCACAACAAACGTGAACAAACGTTTCCTCATACAGAGCGTAGTCTGCGTAGTTCTCGCGTGAGTTTTTATTACACACACTGGAGGATACTAATTAAACAAAACACGACTTGTGTGTCATATTTAATTATAAAGTGTTATATGAAATATTCTGTTTGTTACATGCTCTTTCACAGACCTAACAAAAAATTGATATGGGAATTCTCTATAATTGGCATGAACTAGAACTGACTAGAACCACCAGAACCAGGGGTTCCACCAGTCCAAGCTCATGTAGCGCCGCGTGGAAAAAACTCACCCAACTAAAATGTGGAGCGTATGCGCGTGTATGCTTGCGTATGTAAATTGCTTTAAATTATTTAAAAGAAAGTAAACCAAAGAAAGTGCAGACGCAGTTTGAAGGATTTCCGTCATTTCGAAAATTATATTTCTTCATATTATATTTATTACATTTCCTAAGTTATATAGCTTAAGAAATAGAAACGAATAACGTATTTATATAACAAATTGTTCATTATGTCTTATATACTATAGACTTTTATAATAATAATAGCATGAAAATCCGTTGATCCTAATTCAAAGAGCACACTACATTACCGACAGAGCAATCGGCATTACCGACAGAGCAATCTGCATTACCTACAGAGCAATCTACGTTACCGACAGATCAATCTGCATTACCGACAGAGCAATCTGCATTATCGACTGAGCACTCTGCATTACCGACAGAGCAATCTGCATTACCGACTGAGCAATCTGCATTATCGGCCGAGCAAAAGTATGAAACAATTTCAAGTCAATTTATACTAATACGCACCAGATCTAGATAAAATTACTTAAAAGGATGTGGAAATGCAGTGAAAATGATGAAATAGTTGAAATAGACCAACAGAGTAATCTGCATTAGCGATAGAGCAATCTTCATTATCGGCAGAGCAATCTACATTACCGACTGAGCAATCTGCATTACCGACAGAGCAAGCTGCATTACCGACAGAGTAATCTGCATTACCGACAGAGCAATCTGCATTACCGACAGAGCAAACTGTATTATCGGCCGAGTAAAAGTATGAAATAATTTCAAGTCAATTTATATTAATACGCACCAGATCTAGATAAAATTACTTAAAAGGATGGGGACATGCAGTGAAAATGATGAAATAGTTGAAATAGACCAACAGAGTAATTTGTATTACCGACAGAGCAAACTGTATTATCGGCCGAGCAAAAGTATGAAACAATTTCAAGTCAATTTATACTAATACGCACCAGATCTAGATAAAATTACTTAAAAGGATGTGGAAATGCAGTGAAAATTATGAAATAGTTGAAATAGACCAACAGAGTAAACTGTATTACCGACTGAGCAATCTGCATTACCGACTGAGCACTCTGCATTACCGGCAGAGCAATCTGCATTATCGGCAGAGCAATCTGCATTACCGACTGAGCAATCTGCATTATCGGCAGAGCAATCTGCATTACCGACAGAGCAATCTGCATTACCGACAGAGCAATCTACATTACCGACCGAGCAATCTGCATTACCGACAGAGCAATCTACATTACCGACCGAGCAATCTGCATTATCGACTGAACACTCTACATTATGGACTTTTGCTGTTGTATTTGACTTTTGTTGGAGGTCCTTGAAAAGGCTTGTTCCGCGGGGGAGGTGGCGTTGAAACAATTTTTCCGTAGCGAAAATGATGCTCGAGTCTTCGTTAAGAAGGTATTCCAGAAACAGAAACTCCCAACCAATCATTGGAGTAAGAAGCAAGATAAAATTTTTCTGTTAAAAAAAAAAACGGGTACAAAATGACAAATCACAAAATGTTTCTTTTACGCGACCAACTGGAAGAAATATTCGACAAGATGCAAGAGGTTTCACGGCGATTCATCAAGCCATCTCGGCGTAATCGGTGAACAGACATTGAAAAAAAAAAAAAAATACATGTCAAATTGAGTAACCTCCTCCTTTTCGAAGTCGGTTAAAATCTAACATTTTCGGATTCTACTCATTGAAATCTACAGGACTACGTAAAAAAGAACTTAACAATGTTTGGTCTCTCAAAGTAAAGGTCCAGCCTGGACCCGTGTAAGAACAGTAAGACGGCATTTTACAAAAATTTCCAATTATACTATATAATAAATTAATAAATAAACAGTTTTTCCAGGCTGGAAGACGCGTTGAAGAGCGAGGGTTTGAATATTTGCCACTAGTGGCGGTAGAAATACCGATGGCGGGCAGCATTCAACAGACTGATATTTATAGATTCGAGAGTTTCGTGCAAACGTACAACGTTTTAGGCGTAAAAATCCAGTTTCTCCGTTCGTCAACGTCCATCCGATGATCCATGGACCTTCGTTCGAGATAGTGATGGAATCCTGCGGCAGCACAGTGTTTGAACGTTGGAGAAAAATAAAAAGTACTGGTTCAAGTGTATCGGTCGGACGGTGCGCGAGAAGCTGAGCCGCTAGGCTGACGTTTAAACATTGCTGGCGCTACTTTTGGCCGCGAGATATCCCTGTCGAAGCAACGAATCCATAGATCGAGGTGGACGAATCGGTCGAGGTGGACGAGGTCCGAATTCGCAGACCAGAAGAAAAAGAAGAGACGTTATTTTCCTTCGCCTAAAGGCAACATATCTCCGACGTAACGCTTCCTCTTTCGCGGATTAGTCATTCTTCCAATTTGTCAAAATCGTGTGTGACAAAGAGAGAAAGAGAGAGGGAGAGGGAGAGAGTAAGAGTTAGAAGGGCGAGTAGGTGGGGTGAGGAGAAGCGGTTGCTGAAGAGCCCAGTGCCTCCAACCGGAAGCGTACATTTTTGATAGTCGACCTTTTTTTAGATTGTCATCAAGGACAGGAGGGACAGCGCTGCCCTGTATTCGAATCTCTGAAAGGCTGTTTGCCAACTAATCGAATCGTTGCTAAGTGTCGTCTCCGTTGTTCGCGAGGATTTGGCAATCTTTTCTCGTCTCCGACCGAATAACAACCGTTGCTCTTGTATCCCCAAACTCGTTCCGCTACGTTCCACTGTCTCCCGAGCGCCATGTGACGAGCCATCGGTACTCCTCTTGCGAAACTGAGAATTAACAAGTCGCGATCGAGCTCGAGGATGCGTCGAGACGTTCGAACGAGGATGTCGAGCGACGGGCGAAAATTCTTCTCGCGTTACGCGGCGATCGTTGCAGGAATTCGCGTGTTACGTATCAGGAAATTGAAAAGGTTGCCGCCGCGATCTGGAGAATGGAAGGTCCGCTGCTATAGCGAGCATCAGACGCGCTAAGACGAGTATAGTCGCGGTTTGGAGTCGATCGATACGCGTGTGACGAATAGGACGGTTTCAAGTTGAAATTTTGAAACTTTCGACTACGATGCAGAAACAGTTGTTAGCAGAGATCGTCCAACGGTTGGGTGGATAGAAGACGCTGCGATAACTGGGAAGCGAATCCGGGAAGATGATGTTCACAGGCGGCACCCACGCGAAGAGGCGCAACGCGGGAGGCGGTCCCGCAGCTGGTCGGAAGACTTCCGTGGATCGCAGAAGCCCGCAGGCTCGCGTGGGCGCTGAAGGATACACGTACAGGTGAGCCACCCGGTACGTAAAGTTATTCCTCGAAGGGACCACGAAGATAACAGATATCGCTCCTAGTAATCGGGTACACTGCGGAGAATAACTATAATACCGCCATATACAATCTCAAGCACACCTGTGCTATCTTTAATATCTCGTGTTAAGATTATGCTAGCGTGGAAACTCTGAGTTCTTATATTTATAGGTATGCAGAACGCATTGCTGTTAAACCATATATATCTCAGCAAGATAATGCTGCGATACATGCTGTTGAAATTATTAAGGAATATTTTTTAAAGGAGAATATTTCCACTCGTCAATGGCCGGCACGCTCACCCGACCATAATATCATCATAAATTGCTGGCCAATGCTTTTGCAAGCAGTGTGTGCTGAAGGCCGGCAATTTTCATATATAAATGAATTAAAAACTTGCGTTATAACCGAATGGGAAAGTTTAACACAAATAAAAATTAAACAACTATATATGGAATTTGAAAATCCTGATTGATTCTTACTTTAACAATGCTTTCAGGACACGGATCCCTGTTCTAAACCCAGCCGAACTGCCACCGACCACGTCCACTGGAAAGACTTACGTATACAAGACGAGAGTACCGCGAAGGGACATCGCTGTGGCGTCAGCATCATCGTCCTACGAGAACAACGTCGGCGGTGCGATTACCAAAAGAAGAGGCGCCGTCAAGCACAACAAAGTGCACGTTGTACGAGGCCACAGACTAGTCGCCAAGTTTTTCAGGCAACCGACTTTCTGCGCCTTCTGCAAAGACTTTCTCTGGTAATATTCAACTGTGTTAGATTCTAAAAAGAATATAATAGTTTGAGAAAGTGGTCCGAAAATGGGCTAGGGTCTAAATACGGACTGCTACTACTTATTTTGGATTATGTGATTTGGGAAACTTACAATGATCAGTAGATTGAATCTTTATGCAAAATAAAATCTTTGCAATCGTGCCTACAAAAATTGAACCTTAAATAGGAATTTATTTTACTCTGCAAATATTATAATATGAACTTTCAATATTTTTGTATTGCATACTGTGTGCATTTTATAATTTCTTGCACATTCGGGGTAGTTTTTAGAAGTAAGTAACACCATAAGTATCCATTTTGAGTGGATAGGTACACCAGTAGGTATCAAAATGAAAGTGGTAGCCCATTTTTGGACCATTTCTTCTTCTAAACTTTATTCGGTACGCTTTTTTTTTTTTTTTTTTTAATGCTTTGCGTATCAAACTGCTTTCTGGATTATCATAAGTAAACTGGATAGTTCAGTACAGAGTTAGATTGGTATAGTTTTAACAAATGGCAAGGCCTTCGAAAGTATAGAGTCGATACAAATCTTGAAGAGCACAGTTTCAATAAATTGAAAACTGGTCCAAGAGTTCAGTAAACTACTCTATTATTGAGAAATGGCTAAACTCACTTAACTAAAACATTCTCCTACAACTGGACTAGTCACCTAAGCAACTTTGTAAGAAGTGGTTTCTCGCATTAACAAAACTTTAACGATAATTGACGTTCAAACGCGCAGTTGGCTGGTAACGAGGGAGTATCTCGATTTATCATAAAATACGGTCAGAACGTACGTTTGATACGCGGTAGACGCCTAAAAATAGACAGACATTAGTCAAGTATCGGCTGTTTCCCGGCAAACGCGTTGCCTGATTAATCCGAAGCATATTCTCTGTTGCAGGGGATTCGGGAAGCAAGGATACCAGTGCCAAGGTAAATACCAAACCTATGACCAGTTTTTCCGCGTTAAATTGCAAGTATGCTGCATGGTACGTGTTACGCGCCTATTAATATTCCATCTTGCATTTCAGCCTGCCAAACAGCGGTGCACAAGAAGTGCCACGATAAGCTGTTAACTAAGTGCCCGGAGAGCGGCAGGGAATCCGAGAACACGATCGTAAGTATTGACATTTAACGTTTCTTTTACTTACAGATTGATTTTAGAGAGATCGTTGATATAGAAAATTGATTCATTTACTTGTATCGAATATATGCGAAGGTTTTTGGCATTCGCCGTAGCCATACCACGTATTTCATCCTTTCTTTTACTCGATAACTCATGATTGTGTTTCTTCTTAGGGAAATCTTGCTGACGACGAGGTCTCCACCAATATTTTATATTCGTCCTGACTTTACGAGTATATGTTGCCGATTTTGGTTTCGACTATTTTTTCTTGGTTGACATTTTGTTACCAAGGCTACTTCTGCAATCATATTTATTTCATTGGTTACATGTTGAAACTTAGGTGGCAAAATGTACGATATAATTGTTATAAGCATAGCATTATTCAATTCTCTTAAGGGGGTAAATAGGTTTAGGACTACGTTTTTTTAGCGAATTGCATGAATTTTTTTAGCAAGAAAGGAATGTATATAATTTAATGAAACTTTGAGAAGATCTTATACATATATTCAAGTAAATATCGTAATTTTTTGGAAGTATTTCTTCGGAAAATGTGGAAGACATCAGCTGCCACCTATCGGAGGTCACTATCAAACTGATAGCGGTTTTGCGTACGTTCTAGAGGCCACAGTTTTCATCTGAAATCAAAAGGGATTTAAATTTACTTTAAAGCCATGTCTTTCTTCTATAAGAACCTACATTTGGAATAATATAATTGTTTAAAGTATCTTTTTATTACAAAAAACGTTATATATGTTATAAATGTTATAAATGATGCTCTTTCGTTTAAACACCTCTAAAAATGCAATATTCAATTTTTTAAGAGGCAATTTAGATTCATTGGGGAATACTTCCAAAAAATTACATTATTTACTTGAATATATGTATAAAATCTTCTCAAAGTTTCATTAAATTATATACATTCTTTTATTGCTAAAAAAATTCATGCAAAACACTGAAAAAACGTAGTCCCAAAGCTACTTCCCCCCTTACATGAGGTACTTTTTATTCATAAGCATACGTTGAGCGTTCATCCCTCTGCGATATTCCTGATTTTAATTCTGTTGATACTTGTTTAATGGCAGTACTTGAGGGAGCGTTTCAAGGTAGATGTGCCTCACAGGTTTCGGCCCCACAGTTTCATGTCGCCAACTTTTTGCGACCACTGCGGTTCCTTGCTGTACGGACTGTTCCGGCAAGGTTTACGATGCGAAGGTAAGTAAACCAATCGACGATTTACGTTTTGAAAGTTCCTCGACAATCCTGATGCACCTTGAATGATAAATGTGTCTTGTAAAGTCTAGATTATAGGATCCTATTAAAAATTGACGGATTCTATGGATTCGATTCACATTTTGTACACTCGTTGGTCTACTGCGACTAACTGTAAAGAATGAAACCTGTCTTTTCGCCGATAAATTGTACTTTCATGATACTCGACGTAGAAATTCTCGAAATCTAATTCTGAATTCCATCTGAACGGATGAAACCGGATCGCGAAAGTCTCATAAATATTTAAGGATAGGCTTAGCTCGATATTAAAGGTTTTAACCAAGCATCGATTGTTCAACGCGAGTATTCGTATATAGCAGGGAATAAGGCTTCATCCGTTTCGAATAAAACCTTTCCTTGCGTAAATGTTCAGACCGCATGCCAGTCTAAGAAACTGGCAGTAAGTTCATTGTCCAAGTCGTATTTTTGCTCAAAGTTTGCAGTTTCTAAAAACCTTCAAAAGCACCTTGGCCCATCGAGAATCCTCCCACACGTTAGACTCTACAACTTGGATTTCATACTGAAAATGGGCTATCCATTTCTATATTAAATTGTCTACCCGTCTTGAAATAGACACTGCCGTCTATTTGTTGGCTATTTACAACATTCGCTGAACGAGCAACAATAGCCACCAGGAAAAGAAGCATTTGGCGCGAATCGCGATACTCTGCCCAATACGAAACAACGCGAAACTGTGGGCGAGTCTTGAAACGATTCGTCAGACCCGTGTCGACGTGCAGCAGCGCATAAATTTACGTTTTACACGACACGACGACACAACAACACGAAACGGTGGCTTGGCATTTTCAGCTTTGCATGTACGCTTACGCTTTACGAGTGCTCGCTTGTCGCTCCGTCGCTTGTTAATTAGTGTTCTTTAAACTTTTCTCGCGGAAGGGAAGAATTTTTCAGAGCCGATACATTTCGAAGGTGTTTGAAGAACGCTAACCGTGACAATAAAACAGCAACGCTGACTACGTTATAGTTTACTAAACGGTTTGCCAACGATCTTTCAAAATACCCCTAATGACGATTCCACTCCGCTGAAATAGAAACAACTCGCATCTACGCGCATTCTTTTGCTCGTAGATTTACGTAATCGCCAGGTGTCAATTTTCCACCTGGTTTAAACGTTACGATATACTGTCTCGATTCGTTTAAAAATCACGTATCCCTTGATTAAATAAGCATGGATTGCTTGGTCCCCATTTTTTTCAAGTAGCATCACGAAAAGTATCTCAAGCAGTTACCAGAAGATGGTCGAAAGCAACAGCGTTGAGCTTTCCGAGGAGTATTAAAGGAGAAGCTCGGTTCAGGTTGCTAAAAATGAGTTGGTTGCCGTCCTCTAGTAGACTCTAGCTAGTCTTTTTTCTAGAGAAAAACAAGTATCGACCAAATATTGTTCCAACGATTCTTCGTCGCGAGTAATAGCGAGCTAATGGCTGCGAACTTGTAATAAGATCTTTAGATATAAAAAGTGTGCGATATAAATGTAGTTATAAAAGAATACCACGCGTTACAATTGTAACTTGTTAGACACAAGGGTGAAATTTTATTAATTCTTCCCAGATATTTGGGAGATGATGCAAGGAACTTGCGATACAATAATTTTGTCGTCACAAGTGCATTATATCATTTTCAGAATGTTCTTGAAGTCTGTTAAAAAATCCAACCTTTCATTTGAAAGCATTGAAATACTTGCTCGACTCGTAAGATTTTTAGATATGTATAAAAAGTAGGCGCACATTCTTTTTCCTTCCTCATACTGCATAGAAATTTAACACGAATGCTAAGTCGGTCTGACGTCGTATAAGAAGTTACATTTCAAAAAGCAAATTACGGTGAAATATTGTTCTATTCAATTGAAAAAAAGTGTCTAAGACTAGTACCGAGGTAAGTCGAAATGAAACATAGGTAGGTTTAGTGTTAATATCTCCTTTCTGTTTTCTTTCGAATGAAAATCTTTAAATAAAACTAAGTAAAAGGTCCACCAGGTCTTTGGATGGTATCCATCAGTCTTTAACCCCCTCTCCCCTTCGAACGAGGTTAAAAGCAACCACTGTCCCAAATCGAAGTACTCGTCTCCCTTTGCCTCTTGATTCCGATACCATTCGATATTTCGACCGATAGACAGTGACTCCGAGTCACGTATCGCGTACCTACAACCCTACAAATATTCGTTCCGCAGAGACTGTACGGGTTATTAGAGTCCAGCTAGTATAGTTAGACGCTAGGAAGCCTCGTACACTAGACTGCTATTATTACACTGGGTCGCTGGCTTAGACTCAGTCGGTGTTGGCTCCCTGAACCGCGAGAACGTCTCCGCGAACACCTGAGAACGCCGTTCGCCGGCGATTCGCGGCGCGTTCAGTCATCTTCCAGTGCCACTGGTACCGCGTATCTCTGTGTCTGCTGCTCGAGCTTCGGTCCCTGGTACACGTGAACCCTCGTACTCGGTGGATAGACGCGATCCACGATGCCGTACTACGGGGAGGGTCTGCCCTATTACTATGGGGGACCCTACGCGACCCACAGCTCGCTCATGACAAGCACTCCTAGGTAAGCGTTTCTCGACATTTCGATTTTTCCATTAGACATTCGACCTGCACTCTTTCTCCTTCCTGTACAGAAATAGTTGGTGAAATAGTTGTCGCCCCATTGGTGGGGAAGAACCGTGGAAAAGGTCTCGATGGATCTTCTTCTTCAACACTGTGTGATTATCTTCAACGGATAAATTGATTTGTAAATATTTTCTTATCCAGCAAGGTAGATTTGCAGAATTGGGCTCACTCTAGGATCCGATAGCATAATCGAATCAAAAGTGTCGTTCCAAACTTGAAATATAAATCTTGCTACATTTGTTCTCCAAGGGTGTGTAGGTAACTTTGCTGAGCTGGGTTCATCCTTAGTATAACTGGAAGAAACGTGCACTTATTCTTTTAAAAGTGACATTCCAAATCTAACGTATCAATCTAAGGCTAAATTCAAGGCATAAATCTTCCTAGACTTTTTTTCAAGACTGTATAATTATCTTAAATGGACAAACTGGTCCCTTTCCTGATCCAACAAGTTAAATATGCTAAATTGAGTTCATCGCATTGCTGATACGTGTAGTACTTTTCATAGTACTCTTTCAGAAGTGACGTTCAAAATCTGAGATATAAATTCAAAGTCTAAATTCAAGGTATAAATCTTGCTACACTTCTCCAAGGCTGTCTAATTATCTTCAATGAAAATCTGTTGGCAATTTCAAGTTTCTTTAGTATTTTTCTTCTCTGTTTCTGGAGACCGGATAGTTTGTCCGTCGTTTCGCTTGGGTGCGTGTCTCGAGTCCTTCGAATTACTTTTGTTACATAATTCACTTATTTTCTAAATGGAACGACACTATCGTGCCACATCGGCGCAAGGACTGACCTCCGTTCCCGTTTATTCCGAAAAATATCACCTGGCCGAGAATACACTTTTGATTTATTCGAGTATATTCTCTTGAACGTTCTGGTTCGTCTCACTCAACGAAACAAAATGCCAGAATCTTTAATACAAGAGCTCTTCGTTTTCTCCGACATCAGAGTATAGTATCCAACTCTTCGCTAGACAATTTATTCTGCTTTTAATGAAATAATGCATCTGGCCCTCGACGAGGTAACCATTTCCTACTTTAAAGCTAAAAAAAGCTTCTACAATTGTTTCGTGCATTATTGAATTCAATATGACGTGATATATCGTTGCACTAAATTGAAGAAATAACTTTAAATTCAGTCATTTGATCGATCGTGGTTAGAATAGATAGAAATGAAATGTCAGTATGTTTAGTGTTAAGGGTCCGTCCATGGATTTGCTCGATCATCGAAGCATCTTTCATCATCTTTCCTTCAATATCTGATTTATCACGTATTCGGGCTGAGTTTCACTTGCAACGAAACACAATCTTTAGTTCTCTTAATACAGGGTAGTTGTTTTACATCGAAACGCTAATGGTATCTTTCCATTCATTCAAGTATCCTCTATCGGACGTCTACGGTTCAATTGTATCTCCATCCATCAGAGCCTCTATTTTCGTCCCTTTGTCCACCCTGCATACTCCGAAGCAACGTTCCAAGAGCATAGCTCCTTTTTCCTCTTTCTTCCCTATCGTTTTTGAGAAAGTGACATTCGTCGCGGAAGCTTTTCTCGAGTGTTTGCGTGAACACGATGTTGTCGGACAACAGAAGTTGTGGTACTTGGTGTTGTTCATTATAGCTTCTTCGATAAGAAAAAACTAAAAAATAGAACTCGCCAGACGAAGAATTGAAATTTAAATGAAAGCACGTCTTATTTTCCCACATTTGCCATAAATACATAAACATTCGTAATCTGGTAACGATCGAAAGAGTTTAGGGCGAAAGTCGCTGGTTTAAACGTTCAAAGTACAATTAATCATTCTGGTGAACAAAATACGAAATTACTTTCCGAACTACCCGATACCTGGTCAGTTTGTTATAGCTCCACCAGTAAGGAAAACTCAGAAACAAACATCGATGCATAAGATCGCGCTTAAACAAGCCATCGAATGCTTACTTCTCTCAACATAGAATTTCCTTTTACTTGGATTTAGGAGATGTGATCATTATTTTGCTCCAGAGACTCCTATGTTGGAACGTGACAAGTAGACCGTGGATTTTTATGCAAACTAAAATCTTTGGAAGCGTGCTTACAGAAATCGAACCTAAATAGAAATTTATTTTACGTCGCTCGCAGACGATCCATGTATGTTATTCGGGATCTTGGCAAGCCGCGGATATGACATACGATCCGTCAAAGCGGGTAACTCATTAGTAAAATGTAACGGCGGCGATTAATTTGTCGGTTAGCCGGTTGATAAATGAAAGAGATTATACAAGGGAGGACGGAATTATCGAGAATATATCGGTGTAAAAATAGCCGAGGGGTTCTGGACGTGCTGCAATTTCCACGTGATAAAACTCTCCCGCTCTGCCAAAAAATATTCGACGGAACTCTCCGCAATTACGCTGCAATTCTCGAGAGGATTGACGGCGTTGCAAGATTCCGACTAATGGAGAAAAGACGGAAGCGAGTTGACTCGCAGGATAGATGATGGATACATATCGAGACGATATTATAATATTATATTACTACCCGAGCGTAGCGAAAGACTTTCGATTTACAAATGTTGAAATCGATTCACGAATTGAGATCTATAAGTAAACGTTTTCCTCTAAGAATGTTTAATATGCTGCGTATTTTGATGTTTCGGTGATTTAAAACAGTTTTTCATAAAGAAATATGGTTACGAGGAAATCGCGTTTAAAGTTTTTCCCAGTTAAAGAGTTAATGCAGAGATAAATAGCGATGTTCATCCGACCGTTGAAACGCTTCGATGTCGGCCGCGAGCCGCGAGCAACACGTGTACTCATTAGCCACTTGTTTGTCATCGCAGATATACCGATAAATCGATTCGTGAATCAGAGCCTGTCAATCATTCGTGGCCATGGCCGAGCCAAATCGAGAAGCATTGAGTTCAACGATGCGTGTAACAAGTGTTTAGTCCATTCTGCAACGTGATGGACCGCCGAAACACGTGTTTAGTATTGAAACAACGCGACAGGTCTTATCAGCAGGAGTCCAAGTTGCATGTCATCGATTCTTACACAACTAGTTAAACATTTTTCTCTTTATCTTTTTGGATACCTTCGATTTCTCTTACAAAGACCAACGAATGGTCAGTGGATGCACTTGAAAATTTCTATACGAAAGGTGTAATTCAAATTCGTCCCTCGAGAGGTTAAATAATCTTTTTTTAAGTTTCTACATTTGAATTCGAAACTACAAGAGAGAAGCTTCCGATCGATGCAGTTATGTCACTATTTCCTTTCACAACATCAAAACTTGAACAGTCGAAATCGTTAAAAGTCATTCATTCCAGCGTTTCATTTAACATATTCGTTAGTTTTATTGCTATTTCTTTATGAAAAAATGTGTTTCAAAAGTGTGTATACATAGAAGTACGCACATTATTTAATGTACCATCTTTAATAGCGTTTTAATTTCTTAAGGAAAAGGATGGTTTACATAAGTAAGAAACACTAATTTAAGTTATTCATACTTCTCAGCATTAAAAATTTTGTCTCGCGTTTATATTGCATTACAAGCCCCTCGTCCCTCTTCCAAGGTCATTTCCACTTTGGAAAATACTGCAACAGATGATTAATGAAAATTACTCGTCGAACATTTTCCTACGTAGTTCTTATTGAAATAATTAAATTACGTTTTTGCGCCACGAATGAACTCTGGTTCGCCGTACTTCGTCCCAGAAAGAGCTGTGTATTCAGAAAAGTTCAGCTCGATAGTCAGAAAAGAGTATCCGAATTCGGATAGGCGAGTAAGTTCTCGAATTACGCGGTTAATGGTATAAATACCATTTATTATAATGGAATAAAAATGATCGATACAGAAGTAACACGTTGATTGTAATGTTGATCAATGGCGACTACCACTGTTAATTTACAAAGTGTACTTAGAACGTTTATAAATAACAAAGTCTAATACTTGCAAACTTTTAAAGCCAAGTGCTATCTTCAGAAATGCTAAAAAATAATAATGACTCAATGTACCGTTGAATATTTCTATTTTTCACGCTGCGGTTTAAGCGAATGTCGAGGATATTCTTAGACGTGTAACGGTTGGCACTTAATGTGCTGAGAAAAATGTGGTACTGTGGTTAAATGGAACATGTGGACGTCAGCGATCAACGTTTGCTTTTGTTAGTCGTGACTCTAACGACGATGGAATAAAGTGTCAGACTCGATACGCGTTACCGCTCCTTCCAGAATTGGCTAAAGCGTCTGACCTAATACGAGCTTCTACTACTTCCAAGTCTGACTCTACGAGTCTCTCCATTCCTTCTAGAACTGACTGAACCGTCTCATCGAACTACTCCTTCCAGGATGACTGAACTGTCTGACTCAAACTCATTTCAGGGTCGAAATTTTGATAAAATATGTTCCGAAGTGGTTTTTGACGGTGAATGGTGTAAAACTTAATTTGAAAAAACAGTTTTTTAACATGCTTTTGATAAAAAATACTCGAATCACAAAATCTATATCGATAAGAATAATAGTTACAATATGTATGTTGTGATACGATTATTTTCTTTTTAAATTCTAGACAAAATTTGTAGTTCAAATTCAGTTTCACACCATTTAATTCACCGTCGTAAACCATATAAGAATACCTGTTTTCAAATTTGCATCTAGAAAATTACTGGTAGTTGATTTCCACATGAGTGCCACCCCTTAAACCTTATCGCGAATTACTGTCGCGTATCTAGAACTCTGCATAACTGGAGAACTCGCTATTCGAATTCGGATAGAAAAACAAAGCCAGAATTGAAAGGAATATTCGTAACAGTTGGATAACGAGGATAGTAACAGGTTGAATTTGAATCGTTCGCGCAGAGCCTTTCACACGCCGCTGTCGCGGTTTTCCCCGCATCTGTCGACGATCTCTGAGTCACCCCTGAGCACGTTGCGCCGCTATTCGCCCGTCTCGGTCCCAACCCGACCCAGACGCGTCATCGACACCGCGGACATCGACGTCTCGACGCCTCGAATCCTGTCGGGCGACGGGAACCAGAGGAGTCGACTGCGTCGCGACAGGCCCACCATAAAAATCAGGTCTCAAGCTTTGAAGGACAATCCAGCATTGCGCGAGCACAACGAGAGGCACGAGAAGTCCGTGGGCGAGTTGCTGGTGGAGAAGTTTCTCATCAAGGACAAGAAGCTCGAAGAGGCGGAGCCGCGTCTTCAACTGTTCCACCAAGTCAGCCCGGAGAAGGAGGACGACGAGGAGCTGCAGCAGGCGCAGAAGAGGATCACCAGACGATTCACGCGACGAAGATCCTCCGCGGACATCCAGTTGGATCCCGAGCAGCTGGAGAGGGAGGTGGCGTACGCCCAGGTGCAAGCGAAGGTCTTGGACACTCTGGTAGCCGAAGAGCAAGCAGAGATCGAGAACGAGGTCCGTCGCGGGACTTTGATCAAGAAGGGAACCGTAGGTGGGCCGAGGAACGTCGCTGGATTCTTCAGATCCGATGGAGAGTCCGTGTCCCAGGGGGAGGAGGAGGCTGCCGCACAGAAGATGAGGAAGAGCTTGAAAAAGGTGAAGAAAAAGAAGAGATCCACCGAGAAGCCATCGCCACCCGACGACGAAGAGAGAGAACGCAGGTCCAGCACCTCCAGCGACGTGTCCGTGGACCTGCAGAGGGAGGACAAGACGGATCGGAAGCAGCCCAAGTCTCAGATGTTCAAGATAGAGGCCAGCAACAGCGTAGGAGACTTCTCCACCATCGTGGTGGACGCCAGACCAGACGATCGCGTGAAAATCATCGAACAATTCAGGGAGAGCGTGAAAATCCCCGTGCCCAGGAAAATGGGGATACGCAAGATCGAGAGGGACAGCGTCGAGGAGGAATCCGAGACGGAAGTGGTGCTACCTGTCAAGAGGCCTTACGTCAAGGACACCTCGAGGAACAGCGTGCACTTCACGGTGAGGACGCCACCGGATTCTACGAAAAATGATCCCTTAAAAATGTTGGACAACGTTGCAAACGGAGTGCAAAAAAAGGACGAAAGAGACATTTCGTCGAGTATCAAAGATGATACACCCGAGGCTACCAAGAAACCTGAGAGCCCTGTTTCTAAGACGCGTCCCGCGTTCAAAGACGGGAAGCTGAAGAAGGAGCTGGTATTAAAGAGTCCAGAAATCCTGAAACAGACCAAGAATGGGCTGTCGGACAAGGGAGGGTTCGAGTTGTCCAAAAAGGAGACTATCAGAACCGATACACCCGAAAGTCCGAGGACACAGAGCAAACCGCAGGACCAGAATGTTCCAAGCTTCTCAAAATCTGAGACTCCTTCGGGGAACGAAGAGTCGAAGGACGCGGGCTCCGAGATAACAAAAACGGGCAAGAATGTTTCACAGGATACAGATTTCTCCAACTACTCGAAGAACGAAACAACTGTAAACGATGGTTCGGAGGTTGGATCGCAGGATAAACGGGGTTTTAGCTTTTCGAAGTTTCAGACGTCGAAGAAGGAGGTAACCAAGGACGATTCCGCAGAAGTCCTCGAATCGAACGAGATTGGATTCCAGAACAAAAGAATTTCGAACTTCTCGAAGCCTCAGGGGACGAAGAGGGAGATTACCAAGGACGATTCGTCAGAAATCCTCAGACCAAACGAGATTGGGTCTCAGGACAAAAGGGGTTTAAGCTCCTCGAAGCCTCAAGCTAGTACGTTAAAGAAAGAGGCAGCCAAAAGCGATTCCTCCGAACCTGAACCGCGGGACAAAGTTGATCCAAGCTTCTCAAAGACTCGGGCTACTCAAGAAAGTACACTTAAGAAAGAGGCGACCAAAGACGCGACTGAGACCCTCAAACCGAAGACTGAACCTCAGAAAGGAAAGCTAAATTTGTCAAAGACCCAAGCACCTCCACCGTCGAAGAAAGAACCAACTCGAGACGACAGTTCTGATAGGCCTGCATCAAAGAAAGAGATAACCACGAACGACACCCCTGGAATCCTCGAGTCGAAGACTGAACCACGGGATAGAAAAACGACCGCCTACTCGAAGACTCAAACCGCTCCGTTGTCGAAGAAGGACGACAGCCCTAATAAAACGCTGAAGCAGAGCAAGAGCGTACCAATGGACGAGGCATCGAGCTCGAAGAGTCGCGCAGCTTCCACGCCGAAGAAAGAAGAAGCTGAAAGGAGGGCAGAGCCCTCGATACCCAGAAAGCCCCCTCAGACGACGCAGAAGACCGAAGCGTCGATCGCGACGCTAGCTGTTGACCCGCTCGCGCTCGCTCGCGAGGCCAGCGCCAACGGAGCGCTCCCGTCGCTGCCAAAACCGTCTAAAATTAATGCGGATGAAAATAATGCCGTAGAAGCGCCAAAGCTATCGTTACGAGACGCGGAGTACCTGGCAAACGCGACGAAAATCGAGCGTGACGAGAACGTCGGTCCGTTGCCGGGAAAGAAGACGAACAAAGCGGTGACCTTGACGAACGCTTCCTCGTCGAGGGTGCCTGGCGGGCCAACCGTCGCGGACCCGACCGAGGAACACCCGAAAGCTGAGAATCGATCGGGAAAGACCATCCCCGATGACGCAACAGCTCCGACGAAGCTCGTGACGCAAGCGACCTTGTCGAAAGCTCCCAAGTGCGACGCGACAGACGATTCGTTAAGCGCGTCAAAAGATATCGATAAAGGTGACAAGGTGAAAAGTGATACGAGTGCTCGAAAGTTTGCGAGAAAGGACGAGGAACCTTCGAAGATCCCTTTCAGGCTAAAGAAGATCGGGAAAGAGTTAGCGTCGGAGGACGCGAGAACAGAAGTCCCCTGGAGAACCAAACCGTCCAAGACGAGCGTGTCCAGCGATGTCCAGCTCAACAGGAGCGTCAGCGTAGATTCTCAAGGGAAGGAATCTTCGATTCGTAAGCCCCTGAAGCAATCTACCTCCGTGAATGAGTCCTCGACGAGCAAAATGCCAGTGGACAAGCAGCAGTCGGTGAAATCGTTCGAGACCTTGAACGGGGAGAACGGAACGCTGTCGAAGAGCACGTCGACAGAGTCTATAGACTTCTGGAGTGAAATTAGAGGCCCTGAGAGCCCGAACGCGGCGCCGCGACGGCCAGTCGAGAACCTCGAGGGAAAAGAACTGGAGAAGAAGAAAGAGGTGGATCCTAAAATAAGTGTCGCCAGCGCGACAGTCGGGTCGAGTAACGTGTCCGTAATCGAAGAGGAGTCGACGGCGTCCAAGGAGACGACTCGAGTTGAGACGGATGCCGCGGCGAAGAAGGGACCGAAGAGAAAGAAGAACCTCTCGATAGCGATCGCGGAAGCTCGGGAGGACGCGTTCTCGACGGTGAAGAGGAGAGAGGACTCGTCGACCTCCACGAACACTCCGGACACTTGCCTGCCCGTTTCGGAGATCTCCACGCCTGTGTTCGACGTCTCCGTGCCGCTCATAAACATCGTCGCGGCCACCACGCCGATCAAAACGGAGCCGCAGGTTCCCGAGGACGAGGAGGACCCTCAAACACCGACGAACGAGTGGCCAGAGACGGGTCTTTCGAAGATCTCCAAGTGGAGCAACCAGAACGACCTCTCGAACGCTAACAACGTGGACGTAGAGATCACTCCAGTCCCGTCCAAGGACGTCAGCGCGACCTGCACCCCCGAAGCCAGTCCGGAGTCGTCGAAGAAGAAGAAAGTGGTCAGAAAGAAGAAGTCCTCGACCACGAAGAAAGGGTCCAGCGGCAAGGAGGCTGGAAAGGAGTCGAAAGATTCGAAGAAGAGCTCGAGCAAGTCGACGCAGGAGAGCCCAAAGCCACCAGAGCCGAAGAAAGCGAGCCCCAAAGCGACGCCCACTCAGAAACCGCTAGATCTCATCAGGATGTTCTATACGACGCCCAGCGCGCTGCTCACCGCGACTCCCAGAGATCTGTCCAAGGTTCGCCGAGCCAAAATCAAGAGGCGGAAGCATCACTCGAGGACGCCGTCTGTGAGCAGCGACAGTACCGGAAGCACCACCAGCACCGCCACCACGGAGAGCACCGACGGAAGTCGGTCCACCTGCACGGAGCTGGACGACGACCCCGACAAGAGAATGAACTCCACCAGGAGCAACGACTCCGGATTCGATGGTTCGCCAAGGATATCGAGTACTTGTCCCGACATCATTATGTGGATTGCTTGCTCGTTACCAGGACGATCTTTGTGCGCCGCGCACTGTGGGGAAAAGTGACGAAATCTGTGTAAACGATCGTAGATACATTTTTGACAGAAATCGGATAGAGTGACGATCCTCGAATGAAATTAAAGATGAAACTTTGCAGAACTAGGGTGTTGTATCTTTAAATGCTGGAAAGACCGGTTGGATATCTGAGGAAACCAGAACTCGGCTAATTAATCGCGAACACCTTTATTTCGTACCGGTTCGGTATCGATTTTCTCGGGTAACGAACCGGACCGTTTACAGATTCGATTTTTGTTTTATCAGCGCTCCCACGTATCCTATTATGACGCAATTTAAACGAATACAACATCAACGAACAATCAGAACAATCAAACGAACATCAGAGGGAAAAATATAAAGAGAGTTATACTGATTTTGTTTGATCTTGAAAATGTAAGAATAAAAATATAAGAATAGGATTACGTTTAAAAACCCAAATATGACCATGATATCTTCGTTAAACAGTATGTTGACAATAAAGCAATTCGTACATCGTATGTCCCTTTCGAAACGATATATCTTACGTATGAAGAAGTTTTTATCTACAATATTGATTTAGAACTTATTTCAATAAGGAGTATGTCTACCTAAGAAAAATCAAAGCACACATATCTTTGAGAATTTTTTTAAGAGAAACATTTGAATTTTTTTTGTGTTAACGTTTGACTATTGTAACAAGCATATTTCGATGAAGCTTGAGCAATTTTTTTGTTAAAAAATAGTGACAATTATGATAGATACGGTCGATAAAATTAACAAACGTTTCTTAAATATTAAATCTAAAAAAAAAATCTAAAAATTTGTTAGACAAATTTAGCGGGAACATTTGAATTTATCATATAAAAATCTATAAGAAACGATGTGTAACAAGTTATAAAAGAAGTTTGACCGCGCCTAATAATGAACAAACCAAAATCTTGTTAGAAAATTGAAAGTTACACCTATATTTGCAAGACGAAACAATCCGTATAACACTGTCTATATTTTTCAGCTTTAATTTTATTCGAGAATCATCCCTCTATCTCACGTCTGTCAAAAATGTTTGTCTTCTACGATTTTTACACAGATTTCATCACTTTTCCCCAGTGTGCACCGTTGCGTAATCCCCCGCGTGCTTTCCGCGTTCTCATCAGAGAGAAAACAGTTTACGTCTGTTTACCAGACCTGCCACCGATGCAGTACGCTGGCGATTTGTTTCGCGATTTGCTGCCTCCTCTGTGCGTGGGAGGCACTCGCGAATAGAGGAGGGAGCGACGGTATTTCTGCGGAAGAGAATACCTTCGGTTCCAATGTCTTTCGCTCGTGAGAAGAAAGACGTTGGAACAAGCGCTTGAAAGATCGACCATCCGTTGTTTCCTGAACGTCTTAAGACCCGTAGCGCCTGATCCTGGAGTCTGCTAGTTTGTATTTGTGTTGATTGGTTCTCTAACAGCATTCCTTTTCCAAATAGACTTTCGTGTGCTGGAAAATTCTACTAACTGACTTTAATTTTTGTCTTCTGCATGGATGTTTGTTTAACGTAGGATAACATTAGGTTTACGGAGGGAGGTTTACGGAACACCACTGGTAAAGCCCTAAGAAATTGCCGATTTTTCTAATTCTTTTTCTTTTAATTAATTAATTACCTTTTGATCGAGAGAAGGATTCTTTTACTAAGGATATCAAGTTGTAGGATATATCGTGAAAAAAGCGAACGACCATGGTAAACACCATCCGCCTGTTACTGAGGATACATTAAACTATATTTATACAAATTTTTATTGAAAGATACTGAAGAATGACATAGTCATAAATAGATGCATCTGGAAGCGTCCATAGTAGTGGCCAAAGCAGCCCAGAGTAGTTCAGAGTCATCGCAAGTAAAAGTTATTGCATAAAAAAAAAATTATACCTAATACCTGATATTCTCTAAAAATTTCATTCCCATATTCCAGTAAAATAGTTGCTTACTTATTTGAACAGATTTTAAAGAGAAAGTTATAGATACATTGTAACCATTGGTAGATTACAAAACAAACTATAACAAAAAATTAGAAATTCAAAGTGTTGAAACTCTAAAAATTCATTTTCAATTACAGTCCTATTGTCAGGTCATCGCGTCCTTTGCAGGCCAATGCCCGGTTCCTATATTCCTATGTCCGTGGCTTACAATTAGACAAACAAGAATTTGTACATATGCATGTCTTTTTATACGTATAGAAGTCAGCATAAGTGGTTAGCGAAAAATATAAACGGTTGGAACATAAGAATGGGTAAAAATGACCATCTCCGTAAACCTAGCGTCAACTATTTTCTGCCTGACATTTGCGCAGAGCTTCCTCTCTTTATCTCTTCGGCTAGCACCCGCTGGAGCTTGTATATTTGCTTTCTCGTTGAAAATGCGCTGCAATCCGCGAATCGAGCCGGCTCGCGTAACATCAACGCTGTAAAAATATTCGAGCTGACTACCCGTGATCGACCACCGCCTCGATCTAACGAGATTTCGACAAGGGACAAATTTTCGTTGGGCGACGGCCAACGTAGTGGTGTAATCGCGGAGTCAGGATTTTCGCGGTTTCTGTTTTCTGTCTCGCAAAGTCGACGTCTCAAGGACCGTTAAAATAATCATTTCGCGGACAGGTTCACTGTCCGATAGCTCTTTTCTAAAGAAATATTATTTCTGAAATAAGAAATTGGTTAGGTGAGACATCTATGGAGACGGAACACGAGGATCGTTTAGGATGAACGAGGTTCTACTTTGTCCCAAGAAATGGACTTTTGGGAAGTCTGCGTTGCCTACTCTGTAACAAAACGATTAGAAACAACGAAAAGGTCGATGAACTTTAATTCGAAATCCCGCTATTTTTAAATTTGTTGAGATATTAAAAAAATTCTTCGTCATAGCCAATGGAAGTACGAAACCCAACAAGTAGAGTCTAGGTTGAATCTGTCAGCTATTGCATGGTTGCTGCATATCCAGTCGCGTTCTCGACCAACCCAAGATCATCTCGCATTCCACTTCGCGGATGCGAAGCCAGTTGATGAGTTACACGAGGTCGTTGCCGCAGTGTCAACGACACTGTTTGCCAGCTTGTTTACAAAAAGGATTAAATGTTCCTAATGATCATTACGAGAAAATTGTCGGTGCTTTTCGTTCTTGTTCTCTTCGACCCACGCTAGAGTCGTCATTTTTAACGGATTCATGCCGGCGCTGCTATTTGTGTTTCTCGCCCATGGGGCGGCGCGGTAGTGCACACCATTTGATAGACACGCGAGCGCGAGCCACCGGTGGTACACGCCGGTGTATGGTGAACGTGTTATATTATTAGAAAAGCAATAGTTGCACCAGAAATGGTAAATTGTTTGCTGGTTGGTGATCAGCTAGGCTAATCCACGTGGGTACGAACGATGTAGTCCTATTTATAAGACGCACCGCGATTTCATAACAATATTCAAGGCTTCATAATGCAGTCGCGGATGGCCGACGATGCAAACAAGAGTTTTGAGATAAATTTAGCTAGTGTCAGTAGAAAAATAAACGCGAAGGCGGACTGTCCCGATGGCACGTTGGTTTTAGCAGAAGCGAGGTGGAGAATAATTATCCAGAGCTATAGTAAGTTGAAATGTTTCAAGCTTTGACTATATTGTATATATGTGTGGACTAGTTGCTCCCACTTTTTATATGTTAAAGGCATATGCTCGTGTCTCTAGCCAGCAGTGGGCAGCCATGAGCAGTGTCTTTATATTTTGAGTACAAATATTTCCTCACCTGTTTGTTAGGTAAAATTACTAACTATTCGAATCGCCAATTTGATCATCATTACAATAAATCTATGTAGATAACCTAAGCAGATGGACGTTATAATGTATTAGGTGTAGAAATGCCTTTATATTCAATTATTTAGTGTTTATTTTGTACTGAAAATATAAAGACAGATTTAATTTTTACACCTAGTATATAGTCAAAGGTTTGAAGCAATAGTGTCATCCATGTAGCGTCGCTACGAGTGTCGTCCTCTAGAAGGCTGTGAAAGGTAATAGGTTCGATTCAAGGTGCATCACAGGCAACTAATTAAAAGATTAGTGATCAATTTGGCGAACATTTGAACAGATTGCGACATGGCCTGCCACAAAAAGTGCGAAAAGCTTACTGGGAACCTTTGCGGGTTGAACCAGAAGCTCGTGGCGGAAGCGTTGCAGGCTCTCAAAAGGGGTGAGTCGATGTTCAAACTCCGTTATCCTCGTTCAAGTCTGAAATCTAAATTCAAAATATCTAAGGTCTTTAAATTCTAAATATATAAAGTATCTAAATTCTAAATATATAAAGTATCTAAATTCTAAATATCTCAGATACCTAAATTCTAAATATATAAAGTATCTAAATTCTAAATATCTCAGATACCTAAATTCAAAATATCTAAAGTCTTTAAATTCTAAATATCTAAAGTATCTAAATTCTAAATATCTAAACTATGTACTACGTCTTTCATCCTTGTGTATTTCTATTCTTAAACGTAAAACTATAACATTTGTATATTCATATCTCGCCAAAACATAATATATTCCATACATTACAGCTGTAAGCTAAAAAAACTGTTGCAAGTAACCCCATCGGAGGTACAGAGTCACCCTTCGACCGTTTGTTTTGAACCTGATCGCAAGCTTTTGGCGATGCAGGCAGACTTGGCTGGCGAAACAAGTGCATTCATCTATGACTATGCTAATCTCCCACGTGGCAATCATAAACCCATTCGCGGGCCAATAAATAATTTCCGCGGGCGATGGTTGATACCGCGATCTCGCTAAAAATGATATTACATCAACGTTAAATCGGTAACGGTTTTCGTCGAGCTGCAACGAATACGATTCTACCTGTCCCCTAATCTATCAATTATGTCGAGCTGCTCGAGTCCTGCTCGCGTCATCGGGACGGTCAGCTCTATTTTCGAAAAATGTCAACCGGCCAAAATCGCCAGTTTCGCGATGCTTTTCGCGCGCCAGACGCGAATCGACAATTAATGCGCTTATTAATCCGCGGTTTGACGAGAGAATGACCGACTCGGAGTATTCTGGCTCGAGGTGATACCAGAAGAGAGTCCAAAACGTTTATTCAAAGTTTCTCGTTATTTTTACCCAAGCATCTTTCACTATATTAACTTTACCGATCTAAACTTTGTTCTATTGTACGAGCCTGTAGATTTTACGCATTTGTAATGTATACGATAAACAAATGCTAAACACAACCAAAAGGTATCGTTATAAAATTAAAATTTGTTCTGTGGTGTAAATATCTGAAAACTAACATTCAAAAGTGAGAATATTGTCTTCAGTCCTCTTGAGTCAACTCTCTATCAATAACAATTCATCCCTGCTTGACCACTAATTTACAGTTGGTTTTATAAGTCCCTATAAACTAACATTAAGAAATGGGAATATTGCTTTTAAAGAGATTTGTTTATCTTACACAAAATTCTTGATATATATATATATTTTTTGTTAAATGCACCAAAAAAATCCTTCTCCAAAAAATGTTCCAGTGGTCTGCCCTCGTAGCACTCGACCACGTAAGAGTGACTATAATCAATTCCCAGCGAGTCGATAGCTTTAACATAGCTCAATTTCTAACAAACAACAAAATGAAACGCATGCATGGAATCTGACCGAGCTGGACGGTGGATTAACGGACGATTTACTCTAAAATTCCCAGCACCCTCGCAATCGTCGGATACACAAAGGAACTCGGACTCGTCGGACCATTTTCCAAGCGGACGGATCACGCCGCCAGCGACAAACCTGCCAAGATTCAAGAAGTATGCGGTGACGGACTTCAATTTCCTCAAAGTGAGTTCCGATCGCTTAAAGATGTTTGGGAGATATATTAAAATAGTCAGTATTTACGAAGGAAATTCTAGATCGTTTTAACGTGTTTCCCAAACGACCCTCAAAAAATTTCGAGTCGTTTCACTAAGCCGTTCAAAAGTTATAACACTTTCTATGTTTGGCAAATTTACACGTAGTTAAGTGGAAAACATACTATCGCGTTAATCCGAATAGAAAAATGGTATTATTAAAAGAATGGCTAGAATAATCTATAAATTTATAAACTAGTAGATTAAGTATCTAAAAAGCCCGTACGTAAATGATATTTGCTACTTACAGAATTGTTTATAAAAAAAAAAGAAAAAAATATTTGAGATCGGAATGTCGTTTGTAGCGAAAACGTGACAATTTGAAAACGTGGCATCTCTAACACAATCCCTCTCTATATACATATATAATATATCTGTGGTTGTCTGCTCTGCTGCAAGCGTATGCTTCCAACTTGCGCCATGCGCATCGAAAAAAGCTAAACGCGCGGTACTGTAGCTATAAAAAAAGATGATGCGCGATCACGCTTTCTATATACTTTTATCATTTTTGGGGGAATCTAAGGGCGCCAGTTTTGTAGTCGTATTAGATCACGGACATAGGAACATAGGGACGTGGTGCGGTATGAAGCCAAGGGCGGAGGCCTGTCGACCATTTTACGTTGCTCTTTTACAGCCGGAAGTTTAAATAGGACTACAATAAAAAGTATTATTATATGTTTGAAAATAAATTTTTAGAGTTTCAACACTTTGAATATCTAATTTTTTGTCACATTTTGTTACTTGTTATAATTTACACAATGGTTAGAATGTATTTATGACCTTCTTTTTAAAAACTGTTCGAATAACTAAGTAACTAAAATACGAAGCTTGGAATTCGCGTCTTGTAGATTTGTGCGTATCTTCCGATTTACTTCTTCGCGTATCGAAGCATGCAGAACCATGATGTCGGAGTTCCGCGTGTACTTTTATATGTCTTTTGTATATTAATAAAGTGTTGTATGTAAATTGTAGGTGGTCCTTTAACATATACGGTACAGTGAATAGGGATGCGCTACAGATTATAGACTCTATACGAATGTCTAGCAGTCTTGCTAAAATTCCCAAAAGCAACGTAATATGGCGACATGGCTTCGCTACGGGTACTGCTCTATCCAGTCACTATATTCCTATGCCCGTATGCATTAGACGCATGCATTAGACACATTACCGACGCAAAAGATAGCGCGCATGCTTGAGTGGGAAGCAACACTGGCATCACAGCAACGTTGGTCATTACTCATTGTAGCGAGCGAAGCTCGTTAGGGCGTTTGCCCGAACATGCGTAACGCGGAAAATTCCTGCCAAGGTTCCGCGTTCAAAAATCTGCTGACGAAACGCTCGAATTATCCGCGATAAAATAATCCTCGAGTCGAAATTACTTTCGTTCTATCTACTGCGCGGCGTTTCGCGTTTGATTCGCGCTCATAATAGCGAGACGTCGACAATGTTTATCTCTCGATTTACGCGCCGAGCGAATATTTATCGTAACAGTTTCCAAGATTCGCCACGTAAATCTGAGTGGTACTCGGAAGACGTTGAAACGCGAAACAACTTTGTCGAACTTTGAACGCTCGAGATGAAACACCCGAACTCAAAGCTGTGGGGGAAACCCAACCATAAGCTTGGTTAACTCCTTGTCCTAGGAAGTCCAAACGAAATACCACAAGTTACACTCGTGCTTATTTTTTTTTTTTTTATTAAGCTATAGAACCTCCTACGGTGTTATTAGCAATATTAGTTTTTTAAGGAATTTGAAAATTATTAACAAAGGTTGGATACATGGTTTATATAGGAGGGCGTAAATCGAGCACTCGTGCTTATTGTTTATGGCCCAAATTCCTTACCACGAGTCTTACTTAAACTCCTATTTAAACTTCCGGCTGTAAAGGATTAAAGGGTCTTACCACTTTCAGGGTAGAACAATTACAGAACTACAACTACATTTGAATTTTCTTGAACTTTCTTACAGAACACCTAATAATGCTAAATAATATAGTTCACATAAAAGAACACCTAATAATAGTAAATAATACAGTTCATATAATAGAGCGCTCGCATCATAGATCTTTGATGTAACAGAGGTTCCATTGTGTTCCGCGACTGTACCAAGAAGAAGAGAGTCGATTGAAAAGTTCGTCTGTTCTCGGAAGGCCTCGCTCGACCCGCGGCGCAGCTCGTTTATCTACCTGTAAATATAGTTTCCGGAAATTTATGAGCCACGTCGAGAAACGCGTTGGCTCGGTCCGCGAGCTCCGACGAAAGCTAATACGGATCACGTGTATTTACATCACGTGAACTCGGCTGATTCACGAGGCGTCCTCGCGAAATCATTCCGGGACATCGCGAACCGCATACGTTCGATTTTCAAGTTTACGATCGGGGCTACCGTAACGCCGGCAATTCCCAGAAGTGCAGCGCAGGACCAAACCGTAGCCCACACAACGTTTTCGTTTACGTTCGACACGTTGAACTTTCTACCTAGGGCAATGTCAAATTTAAAAAAATTATTTTATAACGGATATATATACATATATTATTCCTTAATAAATTATTCGTCAGGATCTCTTGAAATTTGGACGATTCAATTAACCTATTCAGGGACAATTTTTTTGTTATTATCAAATTTTTGTTCTTTTATTATTATAAAAGACAGTAATTGTAATTATAAAAGACTAAACGACCACATATGTGGCCAAGCTCCCGAAGAGGTTAAAAACATTTAAAAGTAAACGTCGAAAGCAAAATTTAATAACACTTTAAATACTTCTTTCTTTAAACTAATTGTAAGTATCACAATATGTAATTATATGTAATAATCTTTGAACGTAATTCACATGTATAAAGAGGTACGGTTCTTTAAGAAAACAGTCAGCATGACTTTGATTTTTAAGCGACTTTGACGTAGTCTTTTCGGTTTCGGTTCGTTATCGAAGCACAATTTTGAAGCTTGTCGGCACTTTTGGATATCAAATTCATAAATCCACGTCTCGCGTCATCCGTTATAATGCGTTGCGTGAATACATGATATGTTCACAACCTGAGAAAGGTTTCGTTTCATCAGGTTTCATTTCTAACAGTAGATACTTCGTTTCTCGGCAGACGTCTTAAAAAGTTTGATATCGAGGTAACGCGGGAAGGTGTCGGCGACGTTGCTCTTTGCCAACGAGCGAATTTATTCGCGGGATGGTTTAAAACAGACGCGATTTTGTAGCGAGCCATCACGTAAATAGACCACCCGAATTAGCACCACGCAACGCATTATTTTTAACAGTCCGGAGGTACTCTCACGTGTGGCACTTTCGCTTTAAGACGCTTGAACTTTCCACCGTGTGTCTTGTTAGCCCTTTCAGACCTAAATTTTCGCTGTTTTTCGCATAACATAAATCTATAAAATAAATGTTGAATGTATATGTGTTCAGGTCCTAGGCAAAGGCAGCTTCGGGAAGGTGTTGCTGGCCGAGTTACGTGGCACGGAATGCGTGTACGCGGTAAAGTGTCTAAAAAAAGACGTAGTCCTCGAGGACGACGACGTGGAGTGCACCTTGATCGAGAGGAAGGTCCTGACGCTAGCCACGAGGCATCCGTACCTGTGTCACCTGTTCTGCACCTTCCAAACGGACTCCCACTTGTTCTTCGTGATGGAGTACCTGAACGGTGGCGACTTGATGTTCCACATTCAAAAGTCTGGCCGTTTCTCGGAGACTCGGGCTCGTTTCTATGCTGCCGAGATCTGGTCGGGGTTGAACTTCTTGCACAACAAGGGCATTGTCTACAGAGACCTAAAATTGGACAACGTGCTGCTGGACTTCGAGGGCCACATCAGGATCGCGGATTTCGGCATGTGCAAGCTCCAGATCTTCCTCGACAGGACAGCTGACACATTCTGCGGCACACCGGACTACATGGCCCCCGAGGTAAGAATTTCCATCCTTGATGGAGGATCCGTTCGTTGTAAAGACGAGCTATAGCTTATAAGGTAGCGAGGAGTCTGTTATTCGAGTTAGACTAATACTGGTGTTGCGCCAAGGAAGGAAGTTAATTTCGATGTGTGAAGATTATAGTCATATTCAACAATTTTTTGTTCGAAAAAGCTCGATGAAAGATCTGTTTGCTGGTGTTTATCATATGTAGGTATATCGAGTAATGAAACGAATAAAAGAATAATTTTTATTTGGATTTTTTAAAAGATATAGCGATGCTGAATATTTCACAAATATTTCTCGTGTGATTGAGAAATGAAAATAGTTGAAAAGACGTTGCTCTTACGAATTCATGGAGACTGCTAGACATAATAATACAATATAATAATATAATCTATACTGATACTTATATACTGATAATATTATAAAGAGGAAATATTGTTTATATTTAGCAAGTAATCTGTGAAACTACTGAGTAACATAGGCTATATTTTATTTTGATAAATACAAGTTCTTCGATACATGTTAGCCCGTATCTGTAAACTCTGTAAAGAAGATGGATTCACTGGCATTCATACGGTGCACAGTCTAAAGTACTTAGACTCTAAATTTGAATCGTGCGCTTAAACAGTCCACGAGTTGAGTCAACACTGGATCGAAGAATAAACAATTTGTTGGGTCCGAGTGAGTCAGACCGCGTTCGTTTCCGCATTGCAGATCATAAAGGGACTAAAATACAATCAGGCCGTGGACTGGTGGTCGTACGGTGTGCTGTTATACGAAATGCTGACGGGACAGTCGCCGTTCTCCGGCTGTGACGAGGACGAGCTATTTTGGAGTATTTGTAACGAAAGGCCGTTCATACCGCGCTACCTGAGCCAAGAAGCCACGGACATAGTGGTCTGCCTTCTGGAAAAGGACTCCGGGAAGAGACTGATCGGTCGCGAGATCAAGTTGCACGGATTCTTTCAGGTGAGGACAGTTGAAACGAATTTACAGGATGTGACAACTTTCTCCCTTAACTTCATCTGTTTCATTTTACTGTGACGTTATCTATTTCGAGTATTCTTTAAAACATTATTCAAAAATACTTATTTTTATTTATGCTGTTTGATTTTATTATAATGTCATCAATTTTAAACATTTTTTCCAGAAATGAATCAAAGATTCTCTTTCTCAAAATTCATTGACCCTTAACGTATCTACCCGATTTTTGTTAGTTTTCAAGATAGAACGCTTCGAAATTCACTGATTTTCAGCGGAAAAGTCTCGGTTTGAATGAGCCTGGCATTCGCGACCGAAAACGTTAACAACTAATATCATAAAATTTCTGTAGTCGTTGCCATGGGATCGGCTGGAGGTCAGGCAGCTGGAAGCGCCGTTCAAGCCAGCCCTGGAGCACACCCTGGACACAAAGTACTTCGACACGGCGTTCACCGCGGAACGACCGCGTCTGACCCCGGTGCCTGACCAGATTCTCACATCGATGGACCAGGGCGTCTTCCGAGAATTCTCCTACACGAATCCGAACGCGACAGACTGAACAGTGCTTCGAAGGACGTCGAGCAGTCCAACTGTACAGTTTCGCGCGTTGACGACGGTCAACGTCGCGTTCCTCCCATGTAGTGTCCGATCAGGCACCGACAACCTCTCGAAAGCCGAACTGGACCTTGATTTCCTCGCACGGAACAAAAGGTGAGCGGTTACTTTCGTACATCCATGGAAACTTGGAAACCAACCGGACGTTTCTTAGCTGCGGGGACGCAGCCAGGAATCGGTTGACCAGTCGCTACTTCGAGCTCGAGGATCGATCGAGCCGACTCTGCCGTGAGGAGAAGAAACTTTAAACTGTGCCAATGTTCCTGAACAGCTTGTACTCGCGAGGAGTCAGGCCACAACGACGATACTTTGCTAGGTTTTTATAACGTAGGGGCTGCGTTTCGTCGATAGAGCAGTTAGACTAGTCTCCAGTGGAACGTACCAGGTGGATTCCTGGTACCTTCAGGCCGTCCCTGGCTCGCCAAGCTTGGCCGTGTACAGTAGAACCTCGATAGATGCAGAGAAGAAGTAGAAATCGTTGCTCGTTAACGAGGGATGTTTAAAACGAGACTGTCGAGACAATTGCACGAGAGTTAATTTAAAGGCACTGTAGTCGAAGGCTTTTTTTAATGCGACTTCTTAGTACAGTCACACCTCTCTCGATAGGACAGGCTCTTCATCTTCTAAAATGTGAATTTGTCTAAAAATCTTTTATACTTGAGATAGTTGTTCCATGGGTTTATTTAATGTTCGATTTCATCGAAAGGTCGCTTGATTGTTCTTTCATTAAGTATGAATCGTACGAGCCTATTTAGATTTAAATTGTCAACTCTAGTTTTATGAAATTTATATCAAAGTTTTGCATTTTTAACACAGACCCTTACGGATCATACAGATTTTCACGTGAAGTTTTCCAATTTAAATGATAATGGAATTTAGAAATTTGTTTTACAGGCAATGTTGCCTGTTATTCCAATTGTTATTTATCGCTAGATTGCGAATGTTTATGTATTTATGGGAAAAGAAAATGTGGGAAATTGTGCAAAGATACGCATAAACGCAAAAATATATAAGATATAAGTAATAAAGTACAGGCTGCGCTGTTTAGAAGATAAAATATTTCATTCGAATCGCGAGTCTTTATTTAAGCCTGTAAAAATATAAATTTGCATAAACATTCGCAGTTTATTAGTCACTGAAGAAGTCGAACGCACATTATGGATAATAGCGAGGATCGATGGTACAAGTAAGGTTCCTCGATGGATTACCTATCTAGTTAGGAACTTACAGCCCTAATTTTCTGTAACTGTCGCAGTTCTACTGTACCTTCTTTTTTAAATCAAACTTACTCATGAGTTTACTCATGCAAATTACTGTTTATTCACCGAGGTATTTTCTTTTTCGACCCTTCGTTCAATCAGCCATGGAACGAAAATTCTAGCGCCGAGTGACAATCATGTTTCGAATAAAACAATGGACAACGAATCTCGGAATTGAATTGCAATCGTTAACCAACATACGTGTACAGTAATCTGCGGATAATAATGATGAAATATTAATGAAAATAAAAATGTTTATGAAAGTATTATCGATAAAATTGTTGAGATGAAAAATGAGCCTAAGAGCAACCTTATTCGAACTACTTTTAATTATCAGAAATCCTTATTTTATTTACATTTCAAAATAGAATTAATACTAGTTTTTCAACGTTTCGAGCCTATTGATTAAATTGTCGTGATTTAAAAATTGGAAATATTTCATTATTCGTATTAATTAGTAGAAGTACTTAAACTTACAATCGATTATGTTATGTAGACTATACGATTGTGTTAAAATGTTCTATATGCCATCGATATCAAGAATTGGAAAAAATTAATGTTGCGCCTATTTCTGTAATTATTAGCAACGTTGAAATTTATAACCATATTATATGTACATTTCTTTCTTGAAACATGAACATGTGGTCTACATAATCTACATTAATTGTCTGTGTTAATTATATTAAATATTTATAATTTTTAAATACAAAGTATTATTTGAACACATTTAAGCAGAGTTATATCGTTCTTTTCTTGCTCATGCTAACATACGAGATAACATAATAGGAAATTTGTATATTTTTATTCCTTTATCGATTTAACATATTTATTCTACAAACATGTAAAAGTGTACATATAAAATGAACATGTAAAATAATATATTGACAATTGTGCAAACAAGACGAGGTACACAATAAGTGCCCGTTTCCAACCTACTCACAGCTTATGATATTAATATTATTTCTTATACCCAACAAAAACAGTAGAATTAATGTAATTGGCGTCGATCAGAGGGTAATATGATCTTCTTTGAGTACAATTATATCAATTAATTAAACCATTCGCTGTAATAATTTAAGAGAGTATGGAAATCTCGACAAAATCTAGTTGATAATAATTAAGTATAATAAGAAAAATCTGTGTCAGAAATAACCAAGATTAAAGCGTTGTATAATAATCGTACTCTTCAAAATTATACACATAGAATTGGATAATGGTTCTGTGTCTGGAACGTTAATGTATGCTGGGTTTTATCATTTCAAGGCGATATTTTCAGGAGGATTTAAGCAACGAGTTGAAACATTGAAAAACTATTTAAAGAGACTGTGGATGTTCACCCATATTCCTACAGATCCAGAAAAGACTCGGGATTTAAATGAAACGTTTCATCTTCTAAACAATATTTATTTAACATTATCTAAGATGTATTTTCTTCAACACACATATATATATATAATCTTCGACATCACAGATATAATTTGTTATTCGACTTCGAAAGAAGCTGGTTACAATGCTGGCCAATCATCAGAGCAGAGTATTTTAGAGTATTTTATCCAAAGGACACCCAGAAGCCTCAGTTGGTTCCAACGATGAAGACCTATCGATCGATCGATCGATATTAACATTTCCTCCGTAAGTGTTTAGATCTCTCGTATTTGCCTCCACCTTTCCTTAAAAATCTTCATCATCTAGCCTTATACCACGAAGACATATGTAGTATCAACCTGTAGCAACGCCAAAAGAGCTGCAACGCCGATTTCCATGGTGGTGATTCGCCTTCGGATTGTAAAGGGCTAAACGTTTTCAAGCAACGTTACCGCAGCCGAGTTATTAATACTCGAAGTTGCTCGAAGTGGCTCATTATTTTAGCCAGGACGGATGATACTGTCTCGAGAGTTTTCCACCCACAGGCTCGTTCTTCCTGTCTTTTTCTTGCTCGTTTTCCCCGGGGACAGCTCTTCTCGTTCCCTTTTCCTACGGTGACCCTAAACTTTCAACGTTACTCCTGTTTTTTTTTTTCTACTTTTTTCTATTTTCATCGTGCAAACCCTCTCTTCCTCCCTCTTTCACTCTTTCTCCGTTCTTCTTCCATTTATCCATTTCAATCTCACACTTGGCTCGACGCTGACTACACGCTAACTTTAGCACGCTGAGGAATCGCCGAATCGCTGCGTTCACCAAGCGTCCCACAGTGGTTTCGAGTCACAAATATATGGTACTAAATCAAACCCGAAGTTACAGAAAAGCAAAACTTTTCTAGTCTCGAATATGGTGTCATTTTTTACAATAACGCATAAATTCTGAGATAAGCGGTGGGTCCGTTACTTTTTGAGAGCCCTGTATTTTGAGATCGAATAACACATTCGATATTCAAGGTCAAGCTTACACTCGATTGTGTAAAATAATCGACACAAGGCATTTAACCAATGGATTCTTATATGCAAGAACAGAAAATGTTCAACTGTGTACGTACAGTAATATTTATTTTTGCTAATTTAGTAGAAATAATAGAAGACGAAGCGGTCCGGAAAGGTGGACACCAGTCCTCGTGAAAGTAAGGGTAAGCAAAAAGTTGGAGCTGATGGGATGATTGGCCGAGTAATTAATTCAATTAAACCACTTCTACACGGTCTGATCGCTTCTCGAGACTGGACATCCGACAAAAGACGTGAAAAATAAGGCGAGAGACTACCACCATTCACAAACTGATCTTTTTTTTAATCAGTAAACTCTGAAACTCTCTGACAGCATGAAATTTCTATGCATTTAGATTCAATAACATTTATAAATTTTGAAGTCAACGCTAAGTCAGTGTTGTTTGACTGAAGACGCTTACGCTTTCCAAGTCTTTTTTCTCGCTTTCTTACTCGCTCATTACGTTCTCCTGATACAAGAGGTAAGTATCGATATTTAATTAAAAGTTATGCTACTTCTTTGAGTATCATGTTCTCCTGATACTAAAATGTAAAATTTCCTCAAAAGTTCGATACGTACCATGTATTTCTCGTGCCACCTCTTCGCACAGGTGCACATGAACGAAACGAACAGAAAATTAGCCCCTTGAATTGGGCAACCTATACTAACAGACCTGTCGGACCGGTTGCCTCTCCAAAGGCGCAAACGTGCCACCTCTTCACACATCATGTGCTCCTGATACCAAAATGTTAAATCGGCCAGAATTCCGAAATATACCGAAAATTAGCCCCTTGAACTAGGCAACCCGTACTGACAGACCT